>NW_020664417.1:45704571-45731164 GCF_002925995.2 Terrapene triunguis | reverse complement strand
GCTGCTCCCCCTCCCTCCCAGGCTTGAGAGCCTGGGAGGGAGGACGAGTAGCGGTGCGCGAGCGGCAGCAGCAGCGGAGGTGAGCTAGGGCGGCCGGGGCACATTTTTAGGGGCAGCATTCTGGCGCCGGCCATGCCGCCCCTAAAAATGTGCCGCCCCAAGCACCAGCTTGTTTTGCTGGTGCCTGGAGCCGTCCCTGATCCCACCTATCTTCTCTATACCATTCATTCTTCTTGTTTTTTTGTATAATTTTATTAGCCCCCTTAATTCATCTTCTCTCTGAAATAACTGGGACCATTTCCTTCAATCTCTCTTCATACGAGAGTGTTTCTATGCCCCTTATTCTCGTTTTCCATCTCTGAACCCCACCTATTTCTGCTATATTTATCTATAGATAGGGTGACCAGAAATGAATATTCCAGGTGAGGGTATAGCACTGGTTTGTATAGTGGGAACATCTTCCCCAAAACACCCATATACAATGCAAAATATTCTACCTACCCCAGCCTGTACCCTAAACTGGTGGGAGTCAGGAAACACTCCAGAGAACAAGGGCTGGCTAGTTAAGATTAAGAGCGTCATGAGCAATTTAGCCAATCACTGGCTAATCCTCTTACACTAACAGGTGACATCCATAAAACTAACTGTTACTGTATGCAGGGAACAATTTTTTCTCCTTGCTGTTATCTTCAGATTTCTAAACTGGAAGTTAGGTGAACCTACGAACTGTTACAAACTCTCTTCACAATTACAAATAAATAGTTGACTGGCAAAGTTTAGACTACAGTGTGTGAATAGAGAATAATGGTGTAAAGGGCTGGTCACTCACCCAATAAAGATAGTGAAACCAGGGGAAGAAGAAACTTTAAGAGGTAATTCAAATAGTTCAAAATATTGTATTGCAGCAAAGCCACTAGAGGAAATAGAGCAGATGGGAGGGGAGAGAGATTGGTTATACTCCTCACCTGAAAGGTCACAAGAGAGTAGCATTAGGAACTTTGAAGCACTGTGGAAGATGGAAAATCAGGCAGCGTAGTCACATTAAACAATTAGTTCTGGAACATATAGAAACTATTACAATACAATGGCTGGAAGTCTATGACACAAAACATTTAAGCAATCACGCCTGCCAGGATTGAGAATTAAGATGAGACACAGACAAGTTCAAATCTCATCAGAATTCCTGCCTTGGAGGTTTCTGTTCTCTCTCTTATTCTTTAGTTAACCTATTTTCCCCCCCCTGCTTTGAGAAGCTATTATTTCTGTCAATGTCATCTGGAATCTTTCTAGTTAGAGAGGAGGTAGAAAGGACATAGGAAGGGCAGGCAGAATGAAGGACTTCTTAACCTTTAAAATGGCATCTCACATATCAAGATCAAGGTAGTTTCACTAGTATTTTCGGAGATACTTAAGCAGTTAAGTATTTTGTTTAAGTAGAGATAAAAGTGGAAAGTTAACAAGGGTCTAGAAAGTCGCATAATGACTGAGACACACTCTCATTGCATGCAGAAGTGCTGAACATTATGGGAAGTATATAATTGGAGATGCTTTAAAGGCCACCAAGCTTTTGCACCTTCCTGATCTTTCTCACAATCTCAAAGATTTGGTTTTTCTTTATAAAGTCACTTACAGAGTGCTGTGTTTTAAACTGATCAGAGTGTGGAAAATGTGAGGAATGTAATCATAGATAGATCTGTTTCGAATTAATCAAAGTTTAGAATATTTAAAATATTGCAGGTCCATACTTGTCAGTGCTATATGAGATTAAATAGCAGATGAGAGCATGGAATGGGGATGCTATGTTATCTTTACGGTTAAATCTCTTTTAGTTCCTCTTTCAGTTACATCTCAACATCCATTGTCCGTTAGAGGAATGCCATGAAAAATCATGTGAAATTAAATGAGGAACTACTAAGGATTGTTGAGTAAAAGCCTTGTCCTATTGATGTCAATGGCAAAATTCTCATTTATTTCAGTGGAACCAGGATTTCATCTTATATCTTCACAACTACAGTTACATGCAGTAGAGATACAATCATGACTCCACAGCAATGAACCTTTCTTCCCGAACACTCGCTTCCCCTCTATTGGTGAATTGTGTGGGCAGGGAGGAATGGGACTGAAGGGACAGTGGCATAATCCCCCCTGGAAACTCTCAGAACTTTTGTGAGTAAAATCACAATGAGTGAGTCATCATTCTCCCTCAGTGCATTATCTATACTTCCCATCCCACTCAGTAGAAATGCTTCTGCAGACTGAAAAGGAATAGTGGGTGAATAGATTTAGGAGGGACTGCCAAGGCATAATGCCCCACATGGATAGCCCTGTTCCCCAGGGATCTTGGGGAATCTTCCATTTCTTGGGGGGCTGGGGGTTAACCCCAATTCCCATCATGACCCTTTGCCTCTGTCCCAATGAAAGAGCACACTGGAAACTACATGAATGGCAATACCCAAGAAGTGTTGTGCCTCATATTCAGAAGTAGCCAACACAGGAGACGCTCTGGACAATCTCTAAAGAGCAGCCAATTGATTTGCCAATTTGTACAGCATCTTGGCAGTTCACAGTAATACACAAGTACAGATCATTTTAACAGTTGTCAATTACGATTCTTAATAAGTGCAGCTTTAACAAATTTATCATCTAGGTGTCATCATCAAAACCCAGTTCAATAGATTGCTCTGCTGATAGAAAGAGCTAGCTCAGGGTGGAAGCGTTATAAATTGAAGGAAGGGGTGACAGTTTTGTATTCTAAGATTAGCCAGCCTAAAGCCTGCAGGCGCTCTTGCTGCAGCTTTGTTTTCTGTGTGTGATTTTCATGGATACACATTTTCCCATCTGAGCTGTCTTTTTGGCAGAGCAGTAGCAATATTAAGCAGCATATTTTGCTGCTATAGTGACTCACAGGAACAAGCTTCTCTTCTCTTGGAGTAGCTCAAAAGAACACCCGCTGGAGTGCAAGCCTTCGGAGAAAGGTTAGGGTGTCAATATCTGAGTCATGAACACACTCTTTTCAGCTGAGTACCTCTTCTTCCTATGGTGACAGCTACTCACCTTTGAGAGGGATGGGAGTTACCTCTGGATCGGTGTCAAATCTGACACTATAAAAACTTGTCTGATTGTAATAAAACACCAAACACGAGGTTGGTTCTCAAAAAAACCAAAAGAACGGGAATTCAGTCCTCCCAGGCTGAAATTCAGAACAATTGTTTTTGCCTTTGGGTGGTAACTATAAAACTTTTTGAGGAAGCCAGTGTTAATTTTTAGCCTCAAGTTGGACACAGTGACCAGTTAATGCACTCAGGGTTTTTAAGCACAGGCCACCAGTTACGATGACCAGATGTCCTGATTTTATAGGGACAGTCCCGATATTTGGGGCTTTTTCTTATATAGGCTCCTATTACCCCCACCCCGTCCAGATTTTTCACACTTGCTGTCTGGTCACCCTACCACCAGTTTGTCCAGGATGTATAAGTCCACTGGTCCAGGCTGGGATTTGTTCATCCTAGGATGACAGACAATTTAACTTTTACTAGTGTAACTACGTACATGAGTATGTAGAATCCATGACATTTGTCTCCTCTCTGTCTTGCTTAGACTGTAAACTCTTCAAGGCAGATATGATGTATTTTATCTCTTGTACAGTCCTGAGCACATTGTTGGCATGTAACAGAAAATAGATAACTTGCATCCCATTCATAATTCTGCAGACTATAGATACAGTCCTGAATTATCACAGAGCCTGCGAAATTGCTGAGCTCTCTAATATTAACATGATTCATTGCTTATGTGACTTTACCATGCACAGGCACATGAACCTTTTATCAGGAACGTGCTGACAGCAAGTCACGTTCAGCGGCAGATGAGTTTAGGCTCTGTCCTCCTCGCTATATTGCATCGTTGGCCAACAAATTAGTCAGAGTAAAACAAAGGTGACCCAGTGCCACTGACTTGCAATACAGTTTTCAAAACTAAATGAATCTTCTGGACAGAAATATTCAGTGCAAGCCCTTTGCTTCACTGGCTGGAAGTTAGTGAGTTTAATGCTGGACTGATAGACATGTAGGTTAAAATTTCCTATTTACCAGTGCTTCAGCATAGGTAACAGAAGAGTCCTTACACAGCTCTACTATTATTATTGCAGAGTCTCCAGTCAGGATCAAGCCTCATTATGTTCATTCTTAATATATTGGGGTCCTTCATAAGAGTAAAGGAATAACTCAGTCTCTGTGCCATTTGGTCCTTGGCCTATACTGTAATTTCCCAGGAGGCTACTAATTATTATACATTGCAATGTTTTACTTTGCATACCTGTGCACTAGAACCTGCATTGAAATCACTTACACATTTCAAGCAAGCTTCCAGTGAGCTTTCAGTATCTTCTAAATTGGGCTGGATTCAAATCAATGACCAAGGCCAAATCATCCCACCACTAACTCCGCATATGGAGGAGGACATTCAATGCATGAGTCAACCTTCCCTCTCCAGACCCAACAGAGGCCCTTTCAGCACCTGAGGAGTGTGTGGGTCAGGGAAGCGCTAAGTGAGACACAAGTTTTCCCCTGGAACCCTAGAGACTTGAAGCAAAAAGATAACACAATGTAAGGTTACATTACCATTTTGGTACTCCCCACCCACAAGGCCCAGCCAGGGGGTCTCTCTGCTAGTGCAGTCCCAATGGAACCTTGCTGCCAGGGACTCCTTCCCACAACTTATCCCATCTCCATGCCCACCCCAGTGCAGACAGCAATCCCCTGGAGCAGCCCTGGTTCCGTCTGTAGGCATAGGGACAACAGCACCATAAGGACAGATGCTTCCCTGTGCTTTTCCTTTCAGGAGAGATGGGTGTGCGAGGTCCCCTGGGTTAGAAGATCTAGGTGGGATGATCCAGGCTTTAATTTGCAGGCTCCATCTGCATTCAAGTCTGTGGCATTACAGATTAAATTCAACTAAGGAAATTCTATTGCATAAGTGACAAACTGTCACCCCACACCCCTTCTCTTGTGTTAAAATATAATATTTCAGACTTGCCTTTCATCTGGAAAATATGCGAGGAACACAAAAGCAGAAAATATTAGCAGATAAAACCCTATTGCTGTGTCAAAGTAAGTTGGGGGGAGGCTGAACTGAATACTCTTTTGGTGCCACATTTACAAAAAAAAAAACTAATCCTAATGAGACAAAAAAAACCAGTACACGTTTCAGAAGGTTATTGGTTATTTATTTGTTTCATTTATATTCAGGATGGATCTGTGTCATGCCATTTGGTAAATATAGAAAAATGACTCACTTCCTTTACAACTGGAGAGGTTTCTAACTAGCTAAATAAATAAATAAAATTCTAAGCTATCACACTACAATAAAAATCAAAAGGAAAAACAAATGATTCTTTAGGGCTTTCCCCCCTAATTTTAATCGATCAGTAAGGGACAATTCTTACGTTTAAAGATTATTGCTGTGGGGGGAAGATTGTTTTTCTATGAAGTGTGTGCACCAAAACAAAACCAGCTGTGGTTTGTAATATGTTTTTGTTCTTAGTTTATTAGTGGCCGTTGGAATAAATAACTTAACTCCAATAATATTTCCTAATCAATGGCTCCTATGGTAGTAAAGTTGAATATAAAATTATTTTTAAATGCACCTCTTTTGATGTTGAAGTGGTACAAAATGTGGTTCTCTATTGGCTGCATACGGTTAAAAAGCAAAAGTAATTTGACCATATTAGGCTAATTTTGCTCGACAGATTCAGTTCATGCTTCAGCTGTTAGAACAACTGCTGCCTTCATACTGTTAGTGATCTTGACATCCCTTTGAGCAACTGAAATATCACAGATTCAAGGTAGCCTAGATAATGGTGGTGCTTTATTCTGAATGAATTTAAAATGTGAGATTAGCACAGCAAAACGTCTGTTCTGGAGAATTTTCAAATTCAGCTGGGCACACAAATGCTTAAACTACAGTTGCACAACAAAAACAAACTGGAGACATAAAGAACGTATGTGTGTCTAAATATATAAACCATGTGCAACCATATGCCACACACCTTACATGTGTATATGTTTTTATAGTAGCTATAAAATACCACACATAAGGCTTGATCCTGGACACCCTCAAGTCCCATTGACTGGAATAGGGAACGAGAGCACTCAGCACCTCAAGCTCATATAGCCATCTGATCAATTGCATTTTCCATGCACTGCTGAACATCTCACCTGCACTCTGCCCATGGGACTTATTCTAACCTTCCAAACTTCTCCATAGCTTCAGACATTCCCTGATAACAAATGAACACAAACTTTCTTTCTATCTTTCCCCAAAACAATATGGAATTCCCTGTCCACATCTCACCAGCAAAAGAAAAAAATAAATAAAATTACCCTGGTTTGAGGTGCAGGATGGTCAATAGTCAATTATGGTCTAATGAGAAGTTTATGAACTCAAATTTCATGATGCTTCAGGGCTAGAGGTAGGAGAACAGATCTTCATCTGCTATAAATCAATGTGTAGCTATGTTGATTTGCATCAGCTGAAGATCTTGCCCAGGAACTTTGGACCATTGAAAAGAGGCAGCTGTCAGTTTTTCAGTGGGCTACGTACCGCTTTGCTATCAGCCCTTACAGATTCTCAAATACTAGACTTTAACATTGTAATGTATTTATAGAAAAGCCATTTTAGGTAACAATTAGATGTTTCTGAAATGTATTAGTTTCATTTTTTCCCTTTCCTCTGAGATACAGTCATCTCAGATCATAGTAATAAGGTATCTTGGTTTTACAGACTGTGGGATACAAAAAATAGCGCCAGTACAAAATTTAAAATTCTAAAACATTTCTTAACTAGTAAAACGTGTTTCCTGGTGGCATATTCCACGTGTTTCAGGGAGGGAGGGATAGCTCAGTGGTTTGAGCATTGGCCTGCTAAACCCAGGGTTGTGAGTTCAATCCTTGAGGGGGCCACTTGGGGATCTGGGGCAAAATCAGTACTTGGTCCTGCTAGTGAAGGCAGGGGGCTGGACTCAATGACCTTTCAAGGTCCCTTCCAGTTCTAGGAGATAAGTGTATCTCCATTAATTTCTATTTCTATATACAGAACATCTGATGGAGTGAAAACAGTTTCTAATTGTACTTGTTTGGGATTACCTGCATTATTGAAGTGGCTTGTGCGTCATGTGACCATTCCAAACTCATGCCATCAAAACCTTCACACCCACTATATCATATCCTGTCTATATATATTGCGCACACACACACACACTCACCCCCCCCACCCCCCTTAAAGGAATATCATTGAGGTTTCAATGTCAAGCACTCAAAATCTGTAGATGTGAGAATTAAGGTTGTCTGCTCAACTTTCATTTGGCCACCTAGCTCATATGCATTATGGCACAAATGTATCTTGTATAACATTTTATTATATGGACTATATTTATTTCTTCAATAGGACCGCTGCCCAGAGAATAGAATAGAAAGTACTCACTTAACAAGAAACAATTCAATTCAGCCCTTATTTACTGCACACCACTCAAACCTTGCTCTGAAGACAGAATTATTAATTTGATCACAAATGCTTTTATGGTGAGCATCAAATTATAATCAACTGAAAACAGGGTCTTATAATGGGAGTGTTGGTCAACCTTAATAATAATTAGTGCTATCTACCAGCCCCACCTATATTTAAAAACAGTTGGTCCTTCTATGAAGGTCTTCACATGAAACCAAACTGCTTTAGACAAGAGACTGAGGAAAATATTGTAAGGAATTATTTAAATGGTCTAACAGGTGTTTTGCATCTCTTAAAACAATATCTAATAAACATAAATAAATACTGGGATCCATCTAGCCTTTAGGATTTTGATTTTTATACACACACACACTTTCACAAAGAAAAGGAAATCACAGCCAGTGAAAAATGTGTACAGAAAAAAATAAATAGAACACAGACAAGATTTAGGGTCTCTGACAGATCCTGCAGTCATGGCTCAGGCAAAATTCCCACTGAAATCTATGGGAGCTTTGACTGAGTAAGGATTGCAGGATTGGTTTCACTGAGTACCATACTGGGATTCAGGAGAACTGAATGGGGAAAATAATGTTTACAGTATGCACACAGATGCTAAAGGGCAGGCTGATGTTTGCAAAGCACTGAAATCCTTGGATGGGCAGAGCCAGAGAAGTACAAAATTATTTCATTATAAAAAGTCATGACAATGTTTCACAAACATCTATAGAGAAATTACTAAAGAGAGGGGCACATGGCATTCAGATGGCAGAACTTTTCTTTTTTCTAATGCTTTATTTATTAAATATTTTGTATCCATTAATTTAAAATAACATTTTTGTTACACTGTGATATTCAGTAGCACACATGATTTTAAAATGTGTTGTATTGTAATCATTCATGAATCTGAAGATTTGCTGTGGTGTGCTAAGTTGTGCCACTAGGAAACTGAAATATAAAGAGAGAGCATTTGGTCCAGGAAGACTATTCTCAGTGTTGAAATTTACTTTCCAAGCATTTGCCAGATGAACTGCACACAAGCATGCCCTTTAGCATCTTAATAATATTCTAACATAGTCATCTAAAATTGGAAGGTCTGTGTCCTAGTCACCATTCATTTAAGTTGCTAATCACTCTCTAACTTGACCCTATTCCCTCACCCTAACTCCGCCACTAAATTGACTTGCCAATATTTTTCTTGCAATTTCTTGGTACTGTTGATTAGATTTTACCTCCTTCCACAGTCCACTAGTAGAACGTCACTAAGGTATGGATATAACAAATAACCAACACTATTTTAAGAAGGTGCAGAGATAACATGGAACAACAGTAACCAAAACACCACAGTGAACCCATGTTGTATGCAGTGTAGTTGTAGCTGTGTCAGTCCCAGGATATTAGAAAGACAAGGTGGGTGAGGTAACATCTTTTATTGGAGACACTGGATTTATGGCTTATAAAAACAACCTATAACCCATGAACCCCTTAGAATATGTGCTAATTACTTACGCTAAACAATCTGTTCCATCTTGCGTTTAGCTATGATGCTCGGAGTACCTTTCCCAGACCTGAACCAAAGCTCTGTGTGGCTCAAAAGCTTGTCTGTCTCTCCAACAGAAATTGGTCCAATAAAAGATATTACCTCACCCACCTTGTCACAGTGACCCCATTGCAGGATACTTTAATGTTTTTTATTGCTGTGCATGCAGTCCTGTCCTGAAAAGATCTCCTCTGTGTTTCTGACCAGAACTTTGCATCATCATCATCATCATTATTAGCGATGATGTTCAAAAACTTTGCAAATATTAGCTAATTAATTCACATTAACAGACCTGCCCGAGTACAGCTAACTTCTGAAGACTCCATCTTAGGTTTTATATGAGATCCAGTAGATTCTGGAAATGGACACTCTGAATTGACTTCAGTAGGGCCAGGGTTTCAACCAGAGAGTTTTCATTAGGTCTATGCAAAACTACCAACTCTTTATTTTAAAGTAGGTTTCTGCTCTGAAAGGTTAATATGTAAAAAGAGCATTGTGCAGCACCACATTTATGGACTCTCAATGGCTTCAAGAGCATATATGGTAAATTTATAAGAAAAAAAGCTGTTTTTTCCCCAAAAAACTGCCATCCCTGCAACTCAATCTGAGAGCAAAAATTCAAATGCCATTTGTACTTTGATGTTCTGATCAGTAAGTAAAGCTTCAGGAGGCCAAATCCTTCTCTCCATTACACCTGTGTAACAACATGGAAAAAGGACAGGCAAGTATAATTTGTGCCTGGGATGGTAAATGTTCATTATGATTTTAAAAGGCCTATATATTAATTAAATGGTACCAGTAACTTAGAGTACAAATCATGCTCCATTGTTAATTTGCAAATGTAAATATGTCATTCTTTTGCCAGCCAATCAGTCAACATGTCATCTGAGGTGGGGAAGCAAGGGATATCAAAAGTGAGGAGGGAATGAGGAGGCACAGAGGACAAGGAAATGGCTTTTTACTTTTGGCAGCTGGCAAAATAATTTGCTGCCATTATTCTTTGAAAATGCATTTATACCTTCAAAATTAAGGGTTACTATTGGCTTAACTTGGTTGCCTGGGAAGAGTCTCCCCCCCCCAAAAAAACCCATAAAAAGTTGTAAATAAAAAGACAGAGGTTGTGGAAATCTAATGGTTAAAGTTGAGATATGGATATGAAACTACAGACAGCTACAGGGTTTGACTGCCACAGAGGTGCTACAGAATTAATTTACCTTTGATCTAGAACTTATTATGTGAAATAATAAAATTGAAATATTTCACATAATTCCCAGGGCCTAGACTGCAAAGTAGATTTTTATTGGCTCAATCCCTTATTCAAGAGAAACTCTCATGGAAGCCTCCCAATAAGCAGTTGTATGATGGTGGCAAGTACCAGAGTTTGGGCTTTATTTTGGGGTAAAATAGTTAGTAGTGGGAAACTCTCAAAAGTCATGAAAACAGTAAAGTAGTACAGGTAGAAGGTAACCAGTTTACTGCTGAAAACACAGGAAAATTGCCACTGGCCCTATCCTCTTTTCATAAATCCTCATTGTCTCTTGGAACCTTCTGAGTTTACAATTGCATTTAAATTTTCAAAGAAAACATTACATATTATTTGTTGACAGGACTCCCCCTTTGATTGGAATAAGGAAGAAAGAGTTTAGAACTATGTTCACATTACATATTTTTAGATTCTTAATCTCTGCTTGTTTAATGGTTTTGAACCATTCCAAGCAAAACTGTATCTGAAGCATCAAAAGGGGCAAATCTTTCCTCCTGCATGTACAGAAGTCTCTGAATGGAGCAATTTTGATGTGTGCAGTGTGAGGGCGAGATACAGGTAGCCAGTGCAAAGGTCTGCATGCCAGGTAGCTGTACTCCATGGGGGCAATTCCTGCCTCAGGGTACAGGAGAAGGCCAGAACAAAACAAAGGAAGGGGTCCACAATGTTGCATCTCCATCAGCCTCCACACAGCAGGTGCTGCAGCAGCCACAAAGGCTATTGCTCTACTAAGAGTTCATGACCTGGGTTGGAGGATTTCATCCCCCCAACCCTGCAGAAGTCTCCTGTGTACAGTCCATTTTGGGGGAGCTGTGCACAGGGTGCAGAATTTTGCCCAAAGCTTTTTATAAGTTGAGATATTAAGCACCAAATATTGTGGTCCACATCCTGGCCTTTGTTGCTCAGGTGGAGTATAAGGGAAAGTGGATATAATAAGTAGCCACTGCCCTTCTTCCAGGAACCAGGACAGGGTTTAAAGTTAGCGTTCAAGGCTTTATATATGTGCCAAGTATTATTATCTATCCTCAAAGGAGCTGTAGTGCACGGGATAGTTGCCAGTTCTGCTCTAGCCTTCCCTGTGCCAACAGCATAACATCTGTAACCAACTTGCAGCTGTCACTGCTACTTTCCCAACCCCAAGTCCAACTCCTACTTGCCAGTGCAGGATTTTTCCCTGTCACTGTTTTTATAAAAGGACTGTCATCTAATTCCTTGTTAATTATACAGTAGCTAGCTGTGATCCTGACATTGCTATCATCTAGCTACAAAGCTATCGCATCAGATGCAGTTACACAGATGAAAGACATCTTTTTTTAAGTGAGACACAGCAGAGAATTTATTTTATATAGTGTAATTTATATACCATCTATCTATCACTTTGTATGTTAGTCACATTGTAACTGCCCTGTTTGCAAGGTAGTTGCATTTTGGCTGTTTTGAATATATAATAAAGCACACAAAAGCTTTCTACAGATGAAATCATGTTTTCTGTAATAAGCCAGAGCAGGAAACACAGTTGGAAATTGCCTCAAAAAGAGGTTTCTTCTCTTATTTTCAATAGGTGCTTTTTATTTTATTTTTTTTCCCAATGTAATATATAGTTAAGCTTATAAAGCTAATTGGATAGAAGATGTTGTTTTCATCTAACTAAAGTCTTCGGGACTAATATAGAAGTACAGGTATTTGGGTGAAGTTTAATGGCCTGGGATATACAGCAGGTCAGACTAGATGATCTGACGCTCCTTTCTGGCCTTAAACTCTATGAAACTATGATATGAATGAAGGTCAGCTGAAATGTTTGGATTTAAATGGTGTGTTTTTTCCAGGTCTGTCTGATGGTATGTGAAATACCAGCATATTTCCTTAATTATTCTTTTAATGAAGTGTAGATGAGGTGTTCAATGCTTTAACTGGTGGGCTTTGCAATCTATCAACATTAACTATATATACAGTTCAAATTATAATTAGATTTGTGCATCACAGAATAATATCCTGATATATTCTCGTTACCATAAGTTTGTCAAAAGCTGACTGTTTAGAAAACATGGCAAATTAATTTTATTTTGATTTAGTAGAACACTGTCTTCCAAAAAAATATTGTAAATGGATCACAATTTTAAACATAGGAGTTCTTCAAAATTCAGAAGTTCGTCTAACCAAAGAATGTGCCTATTGGATTACAATATGTATACTGTACTCTCAGAAGCACATAAAAATGTAGATTTGTACTTGCCATTTTAAATGCTTCTTATCTGACAGTTTCATTTCAAGAACTGTTTGTGTACAGAAGAACTGCCAAAAAGAGTGGCATGTAATGTTATATAATAGCATGTGCATTGACATCACAGATCAGTGTTGCTCAGTTAGCAGCAGTCTCGCCTCTGGGCTAAAAGATTGTGGGTGCCAGTACTATCCCAGGATTTGGGCTCCTGCCCACACAGATATTACAGAACACTACTAGAGGGGTGTTGCACTGGTAAATGTGTTGTCCTTTAGTTACAATTTGAAATGAAGTCCCTCCTGCCTGTCTCTGCTGTCTATTCATGTGGAAGTTAGAGATCTCATGACACATTTTGTATAGTACAGGGAATAACCCTCATGGCCTAGTAAACATTCTCTCTCATTTAAACATACTCTAATGTCCCAAGGTTTCCTGTGTGTGAAAGAGGTGTTGCTAAGCACATAAGGGTTGATGTGTTTGCACTACCAATATCTAACACAGCACTTTGTCAAATGCTTTGTGGTACATTAACTCAGAAACACACTAAATAAATTGAAAAACAGATTTTTCATTTTTGTCCATCAAAGCTTTGAAAAATATATGCAGAGAAGCACAGAAATGGAAATACCAGATCCATGCAGCTGTTATGAAAATACCTATGGATCATTGCACTGGAAAAAGAAATATTATACTCAAAAATAGACTCACATAATGCATTTATATGACTCATACAATGGTCATAATAAAAAGCCATTAATAAGGTTGTTATTCCAAATCTAGGGTTAAGACTTGTGGTGGAAATACTTCCTGCTCAAGAAAAAATGAGATTGCTTTGGTCCTCAAGGAAACTGTTACAGGCATCTAACCTACAGCCACAAGAGCATGTTATTACCTACACAGCACTTTTCATCCATAGATTTCACAAGTGGGGAAATATTAGCCCCAGTTTAGGGAACCTGAGGCAAGAAGCAGTTAAGTAACTTACCCAAGGGCGGGTGGGGGGGGAGAGAGATAGCAAGTCTATGGCAGAATCTGGAACAAAACTTAGTTTTCAGAACTCCCAATCCTTTATTCTAGGGACTGGTATGGGGCACTGTACCTTTAAGAGGCTCTGGCAGGAGCCAATTGAAATTAGTTGTTGTGTTGTGCAATGTTAGGCAATGCTGATCAGCTAGAACTCAGACACTGAATGAAGCAGATCTCTGACTAGGTCTACACTACAGCGGGGTTCCGACCTAAGATACGCAACTTCAGCTACGTGAATACCGTAGCTGAAGTTGCGTATTTTAGGTCGGCTTACCTGGTGGTGAGGACGGGGGAAAGCCGACCGCTGCCGCGCTGCCGCCGACTCCGCTGCCGCCTCTTGCCGAGGTGGATTTCCGGAGTCGACGGCAGAGCGATCAGGGATCGATTTTACCGCGTCCTCACGAGACGCGGTAAGTCGATCCCCGATAAACCGATTGCTACCCGCCGGATCGGCGGGTAGTGAAGACGTAGCCTTAGTCAGACTCCTGCACTCAGAGTCATCAGTGACCACCACCTAATACCGGGAGTAAAACAAACTAAGAAAATACCCTGAGTGGAAGAATGGAGCAGTTAAAAGCCACACCAGAGTTGAAAATCTCTGGAAATTTGGAAGAAAGCTGGAAAAAGTTGAAACAATTCTTCACTCTCTACCTGCAAGCCATGAGTGTGAGCAAAAAGGAAGACAGTCAGAAGGTAGCCTTACTTCTGACAACAGTTGGTTCTGGAGCACTTTATGTGTTTAATACTTTTCAGTTAACTCGGGCAGAGGAGGCTAACTATGAAACTGTAGTACAGAAATTTGGGCATACTCCACATAAAAATTAAACATGAAAGATCTGTTTTTAAACAGGCAGCATAAAAAGAAGGTGACGCCATAGGACAGTTTGTGATTGATCCAAGGCAGAAGAACCAATCTTGCAATTTTGGGGGTCTAAGTGGCTGATAAGAGGTCAGATCATGAATGGGATCTGAACCAAAAAACAAAGAAACGAAACACTCAGGGAAAGACTACTGGAAGACTCAGGATCAACCTTTGTCAAAGCTATTAGAATTTGCCAAGCAAATGAAATTACCCAATCCAGAAGGTAGCTTATGGAGAGCGGATAGTATTCTGACACTGTGATAGCAAATCCAAAATACTACAAGAAAGGAGACCTGAGGCATGCTAAACTCAAAGTCAGAGTCCAGCAAAAGACAGCACACGGAGTTGCCACCACTTGGTGAAAATGATGCTGTGCATTTCTAGGATGAGCAACAACAGTCACAAACAGCAGTGGTGTCACAAGAGGTATCCCCGTGGCTGTACGAGGTTGTCACCCTAGATAGACATATACTGAATAGGAATAGGAGACCCGTTCTCCAAATCCCAGGAGGGAGAGAGAGAGGAAAAATAAGACAGGCTCAGTGCCCCTTGAGAAGGTCTCAGACAAGCAACAATTGTAGCAGGTTGAGACAACAGAGCTCCAGGACATGGAAAAACCAGAACAAGGGGACTTTGTATCATAACTAGTGAAACTGGAGTCAGAGGGCCCATGTTCCGTGGAGGGACTGTTATTGACAGTACACCAGGGAAGCAGAGAGTGCAGGGAGTTTGGTGGAAGCAACTCAGCCACATGGACAGATCAATAAAGTTCCACTTGTTCAACTTGCATTCAGCTTTATTCTTGGTGAATGAAACAATGACCAATAGAGCTGGCCAAATGAGAAACATTGCACCTCCTGAAGGGCTGTAGCAATCGACACTGAGAACTGAGCTCTAAAGAATTCTGCTTTTTTTTAGAATACATCTATACTGGGCTATAGCCATCTAGCACAAATGGCTCCTTGAAAATAACTGATTCCTTGGCAATATCTGCTAAAGCAAAGCTATTTAGTCTATAACCCAAGATGATAAAAATTTGAAAAAGAAATCTGTTGCCAGAAAACAGCACTAATATTTTTTTCTGAATCACGACTGTGTTCAATATATTTAAGACACCAATAAAAAGTCACTGCCCCGAGAAACCTATAATATAAAATATATATAAACAGTGCTGTAAAACATTCTGCAAATCAATATTGGTCACAAAGGACCTGATGTGAAGCTTGCTGCAATCAGTTGCAAGAATCACATTACTTCCATGGGTTCTGGATCAGGTTCTGAGTTGGCTAGGTATGATAAAAAAAGATTTATTATTATTTCCACCCCCCAAATAAATAAGAAAAAACCCTAGAAAAATAAATCCAAGGAAAGGTCACCCATAAATAAGCATCTAGTTTAAGGATAATTAAACCTAGAATAGCATATGATCTCATAGAATAACATATGATCTCTGGTAGAACATATGATAGCTTGAATTGAAGAAATTATCTCTGCTCCTGCTGCTGCTTACAGAGGCCTTAGGGGTTTTAGTAAATATAGACAGGTCTATTTTAGCCTTATCTCACAGTTTAGGTTGTGTATGGTTCATAGTAAACACTGTCAGTGCAGGACTTGAAGCATTCTTTGTCCAAAAAGGACTAACAAATTATGCCAGGAGATGAAGGTTGTCGTCGTCCTCTGTTTTCCAAATGGAATAAAGCAAGCTGATGAGGTCTCTAATGACACTCCCACCTCCCTTGCCAAGGGCCACTGTATTACAGGAGCATCCAAAAGATGTTTGCTGGATGCAAGAAAATAAAAAATCATAGCCAACTGTGATTCTTTATCAGAGGCCTCATGGCTAGACCTAATATAGTAGAGAGGAAGTCTAAATGTTGTTAGAATACTGCTTCTTCCTGCATGGATACCCAGTTCAGAAACTGATACCTCAGAAAGAACAGAGATCCTCTTTTTTACTGTGACATATGCATTATGTGACAAAACACAAACCTTCAATTTTCAAGTGCTGAATCAATGGGAAAGGCTGGATCTTAGCTACTCTGTAGATCAGACTGTAAGATTTGACTTTTAGAGCCATTTGAACTGAAGCAGAAGCAAACACTCTTTCCACAACAACACAGTTGAAGTTCTACAATAAATCCAATGAAAGAATTCCCTACTATGTCATAACTTCACTTCCAAGTTTCAGCCTTATTAGACTTTTGATCAGTGGAACAAACTGCTGCCCCTGATATGAAATCATACTCATGTTACTAGTCCAACATTAACTCACCAATATACTGGTCACTGCAAAAACAAATCAGAAGCAAACTTACTGCTACATTTCCCTGACTACAATTATCGCACTAGTAGACTACCTTGCCAAAAGATATGCATAAAGCTAAGAGACTCTTACCAAATGTGGAAACAGTGACCATAAACCTCCCAGAGTCAATCTGCTTTGTGGGCTCCCTCTTGCAAAATACCCTGTGCCAAGCCTATACCTGGTGCTGTGTGCTTCCCCCAGTGTATCAATACTAGCTAGTGTACTGGAGGGAAGAGGGGGAAGAGCCAAGCTTCTAAACACTTTCCACCTCATTCTTCCTATTCCCATCCACTTCTAAAGGGGGAGGAGACATAGTAGCCCTATGGAGGCAGCTCTCCTCCCTGCTCTGCCACCCACAATCCAAACAGCCAGCAGTAGGGAGCAAGGGGCCGCACATGTGCAACCATGCAAGATGCACCCCCAATGTAGACCTAAATAATTAATCTGAGTCTGTGTGAATAATGTATTGCTATATGGTCAGTGGCTAGAAATAGACTATTAAAAAAAAATCTAGTAATGCAAGCTACCTGCAATAATGTAGTTGTGAAAAAGGAATCAGTAGCTTCAGTGCTATCTAAGGTATTTAGATGCCCCTCCCCCTTACTATCATAACTAAGCACCTTACAGCAGTCCTGGGAGGTAGAGAAGTACTATTATCCCCTTTCTGGGTAGGGAACAGAGGCACAGAGAGGTTTAGTGACTTGCTGCAGGTCATATAGGAAGGCTGAGACAAAGCAGGGAATTGAAGCTGGATGCCTTAAGTCCCAGACTAGCACCTTAAATCACTGGACCATCCTTTCTATCCAGTGCTCATTGTAATCTAAGACATTCTCTAAGCAGAAGAATATACTCCATCCCAAAGCAACGATGTTAAGTCTTTAATTTTTGTGGGTTTTTTTGAAGAATTGTCAGTTCTCAGCTCCCCTTAAGATTTTTAAATGCAGTTATTTTCAGTGGGAAGAAGGCAAAGTTGTTTACTTTTTCCAAAGGCATCTCTGTGAGTCTCCTGTAACTCATCGATTTCAAAGCATCCATGACTCATATAGGACCTGATTCAAAGCCTATTGCAGTCAAGGAGAGCCCTTCCAGGCCCATAATAGCTTCAAAGCAGTTGAATCAACTTAGAAAGAAGCTGATTATTTTGCAGTTTAATATGATTTTCTATCCTTCTTTGTTATGGATTTAACTAACCTTGAACTTTCAGAGGTTCTGATGGGTAATAAGCAAAAGTTACCTTGCTGCATCACCTAACTAGTGCCATCAATGCCAACAATTATGTCAGAACACACAGTATTTCTCAGTGAAAAAACAGGCTGATCAGTTTGTCACTTGGTGATGATCACTATCACACTCATAGTTATTTGCATTATCCTTTTCTAAAAGTTATTCTGTTGGCAGGCATTCTGGTTATTGGCAATTTCTCATTTTCAAGCTGTGTTAATCAACTCAAGCTATTTCTTATCACTATAAACATCTCTTTCTTATGTTTTGACATTTGGACTCCAAATTGCAGTGTCATCAGACTGTAGTTTTCCCCCGTACCCACCATGCACTTCCAGTTAACTAGCTTTGTATTCTTTGAGAGTTTGATACAAGTAAAAGAAAAAAATTACTAGTGGCTGCCTTTGAGTATTTCCCCATTAGTATTCATCCTCAGCACTTCAGTTGTTCAGCAATAAAGTCCACTGCTTCTTTGTACACATTGAACAAGCTGGATTTTAAAAGACTTTTTATCCTGTTTACTAATTCTGTCACATGTATAAAGCAATTAAGATACAGTATATTTTATTATTCTCCCACCACTGTCTTCTAACCAGCAGACTTGAAAAGCTGCACTTGGTGCAATCATTATCTGTACTCCCAGAATTAAATTTCTGAAGCTTACACTGTGATGCTATCATTATTATTATTAGCTATCTTGTGGTGTCCCCCCCTCCCATATTCAAAGAGTGACCAGAGATAGTGTGAGTCCAACAGACTTTTGTTTAAAGAAAGAACAAATATAAATTCTCCAGGAGAGAGAGAGAGAGATGAAGAACGAACATACTGACAGGGGTCTTGGAACAATCTTTATAGTGGGGTGCTGAGAGCCATTGAACAAAACACCGTATAAGCTGGAAACCACTTCAAACCAGGGGATGCAGCTGCACTCCCAGTTCCAGCACCTATGTAATATAAACCTGTGGATGACTCTCAGGGATTCATATGCAGCAAACATTATGCAGTGCTACAATAGTATAAGTTGCAAAAATGTCCATGATGTATAGCACCTAGAATAAGCATCCACCATAGCCAAGTACATTCTTTACTGAGAAATCAAAGTGTAGTTTTTTTTGCTGGGGCTTAATGATGCACTTTCTGGCATGTTTCATAGATCAGTGGACTATTTTCCCTTGTCCTCGATATCTTGGGGCTGGTCTGCATTTGGAACTTACATGGGCATGCTGTCTCTCTGAGGGAGTGAAAAATCCACACCCCTGAGACACATAGCTATGCCAACCTAACCTCTTGTGTAGACAGAAGAATTCTTTCATCAACCTAGCTACCACCTCTCAGGGAGCTGGATTACCTACACCAATGGGAGACCCCCTCCTGCTGCTGTAGGTAATACCTGCACTGAAGTGTGACAGTGACAGAGCTGCAGCTGTGCTGCTGGAGCATTTTAAGTGTAGACATAGCCTCAACGTAAGCCATCAAAAGTAACTTTTAGCCAAACTTTTCATTTTCAGTATGCCTTCCTGATGTTTAGGTGCTTCAACCAGCACCCTCATTTGTGAGTTCTTTGTTATTATTACCCACATACCCTATAGTATATAGTCATTCTCTACTGATCTAGGAGTGCTCGGAGAGAGAGAAAGAGGGCAGGAGAAGCGCTAACGATGACCTGAGTGCTGAAATGTGATTCCTTCCCTCCAGGTAGTTGCCTGCCCAGCTCCAACCTGTAGTGTGAAAAGCCACAAGGTCCCGTTGTTGATCCAAAATATAGGCACAGTTGAGGAAAAAAGTATGGAATTGAATCTTTTCTGGAGGGGGAAGGAGTGTGGATATGCTGGATGTTTGGCAGGGTTCTTTGAAAAAGGCTAAAAACTTCATGACATTTTTGTGGAAACATCAATATTTTATCTTGTAAATCAGTAGAAAACCAGCAAAATGTTTTCATGAAAAATTTAATCAACACTTTGAAAATTTAAATTTTTCTACCAGCTCTAATATCTTGAAAAGAAGAGACTATTTTATATCAGCACTGGCTGAAAGGAAACCTGTATGAGACAGCTCCTTGTTACAATTGTCAGCATATCACTAGGTTTGGGCAAAACAAGGCTACCAAACTGCTTTAAAATGCTTGCAAGACATTGATGCTCAGACTCCAGCAAGCTTTTGAGGTCAGATCTGTAATTTCTTTTTTAAACTCCAGTCTCCTCTAGGGATTGTCTGCACTTGGTCACTGCTTTAGGAAAAAATGTATGGCAGTCTATCTATGAAACATCTCTATAAGTGGGACTCTGTGCTGAAGAAATGTGAAATAGTCTAGTGTAGAAGTCTCTGATGGCACTAAAATATGCTCAGTGACCTGTTATCATGAAATGTAAGCCATTTAGTTCCAAATCAGGACCAAGTTTATACTTCAGCGCAAAGTTGTCTCTGGTTTCTAGTCCACAGTAACTCTATGAACCTCCTGGGCTATAAAGCCACAGAAGCTGCTCCCCAATTCCAACAGGGAACACCCCCTCACTAGCATCCACATAATGCTATGTCAACCTTTCACATACACCCAAGCTCATACTGAGAGTGGAGTTTAACTCCCTCAAACTGACTGCTGTACAAGATGGGTGAGAGGGGCTCCTTGTATTTTTTTCTCTCTCCCCTGACTCTACTGTACCTCTCACTTACCCTTTATACACCCACAGAACAGCCAGGCATAATATGGCCCTACAGCTTTAAGTAGGCAATAAATTGCTAACTACATCTATACTATTTTTCATCTCTTCAGAGACTTGTCAACTTTTCTATAAATATAGAAATCTGAGGCTATTCAATTATTTAGGACCATTAAAAACTGTTAAATCAGGTTTGAAAAATGAAAAACCCTCTTTTGTCTTTGAAAGAATCTGGCCTATTCCAGCTAAAATTATAAAAATGAAAGTGAGGTCCTTTGGCAAGGGGCAAAAAGGAAGACCCAGCAGTGACAAAAAGAAAGATCAAAAAATTTGCTTAACTAATTGTTCAATACCACAGCAGGGAATTCAAATTAAAGGGAGAGAAAGGCAAATTGCAGCAACAATCTCTCACACAAAACAAATTTTTGTGAGGTCTGGTCTGGGGAAAGTAGCAGAATGCATGTAATTTCATTATTGTAGAGGGGGTGGGGGGAGACTATCCAGTTTTTAAAATAGTTTCCTCTAGTGCTGTTGCTTTAAACCGAAGGCAGTGAATAGCTTCCTATTAACTTCACTGGCATCAGGATCAAGACCACATGGAGTAAGTCAAGATGTTGGCAACTCTGGCCAATATAGGTGAATGAACTAGAGAATAGTCTGTGGCTGGTCCTGGTAGTGGTCTTCTCCTGGAAATCCCCATGTGACCACTACTACCAATGTTTCTAGATTAAAAGGCTATATGTGATAGGGCACAAATCATTCCCAACCTATACATTTTAAATATATGTGGTAGCATGTATGGATGCATGAGAGTGTCTGCTCTAGATGTTGAGTCTAGGCTGCTGACGAAAGCAGAGGTAAGGTTGTTTTAAATATGCAATACATCACTTGTGGATTTGCAAACACCTAGAAAATAAGGTGATAAGTAACAGTCAGCATGGATTTGTCCAGAATAAATCATGTCTAATAACTTTCTTTGACAGAGTAATGAGCCTTGAGGCTAGAGGGAAGCAGAGGTGATGTATGGAGGGGCATGCAGAGTCACATGTCCCCCCAATTTGCTGCTTGGCTTGTACTGAGCATGCTCATTCACACTGCTGAAGCTGGCTGCCTCACTCTGCCCCCCCCTCACTGTTAGTAGGCATGGGTCATCACTGGAGGGAAGCAGAAGATGTGGTATATCTTGACTTTTGTAAGGCTTTTGATACTGTTTATGAGAAGGTCAGGTGCGACAAACTAGGGAAATACAATCTAGATGGAGCTACTATAAGGTGGATGCATAACTGGTTGGAAAACCATGCCCAGAGAATAGTGGTTCACAGTCAAGCTGGAAGGTCATAGTGAGTGCAGTCCCACAGGAATCAGTTTTGGGTCCGGTTCTGTTCAATAGCTTAATGATTTAGATAATGTCACAAAGTACATTCATAAAGTTTGCAGATGATACCAAGCTGGGAGGGGTTGCAAGTGCTTTGGAGGATAGGATTAAAATTCAAAAATGATCTGGACAAAAGGAGAAATGGTCTGAAGTACACAGGATGAAATTCAATAAGGACAAATGCAAAGTACTCCATTTAGGAAGGAACAATCAGTTGCACACATGCAAAATTACTGCCTAGGAAGAAGTACTGCAGAAACTGATTTTTTTGGGGGGAGGGTGAGGTGGGGGGGGGGTGAAGAGTCATAGTGGATCACTAGCTAAATACTGTTGCCAAAAAAAAAAAAGTAACATAATTCTGGGATGTAGTAGCAGGAGTGTTATAAGCAAGACACTAAAAGTAATTCTTCCACTCTACTCCATGCTGATATTGCCTCAGCTGGAGCATTATGTCCAGTTCTGGAGGCCACATTTCAGGAAGATGTGGACAACTGGGGGAAGAAGTCCAGAGAAGAGCAACAAAAATGATTAAAGGTCTAGAAAACATGGCCTGTGAGGAAAGATTTAAAAAATTGGTTTTGTTTAGTCTGGAGAAGAGAAGACTGAAGGGGACATAACAGTTTTCAAGAAAATAAAAGGTTGGTACAAGGAGAGTGAAAAGTTATTCTTGTTAACCTCTGAGGATAGGACAAGAAGCAATGAGTTTAAATTGCAGCAAGGGAGGTTTAGGTTGAACATTAGGAAAATCTTCCTGTCAGGGTACTTAAGTACTGGAATAAATTGTCTAGGGAGGTTGTGGAATCTGTCAATTGGAGATTTTTAAGAACAGGTTAGAGAAACACCTGTCAGGGATGGTTTAGATAATACTTAGCCCTGCCATGAGTCCAGGAGACTGGACTAGATGACCTCTTGAGGTCCCTGCCAGTCTTACAATTCTATGATTCAAGATGTTGTATTAAGTGTAATGATATTAAAATATATGTTTACTTCCCCCACACTGTGCATAATCATGCTTTTAAATAGTGAAAAATTAACTAACATCATTTGCTATATCTACCTCCAAGCAGTCTTTATTTCCTCTTTGCAGCTGCTAATCCCTTCAGTAAGGGAATTAGTGTGCAGCTCTAGAGCACATGCTGCTAGGGGGGAAAGGAGACGGAACATCCTGGTAGGGCTGGCATTCTTCATGGTTTCTGGCCCTCCCCAGAAGAAAGAGGGAGGGACCTAATTGTTTTTTCCATGATACACAGCTTGCCTTTTCCTAGCTCCATCTGTCTCCTGTTTTTAAAATATTCAGGAAAACTGAGCAATCTTTATTTAAGAGCAATAGCTGGGGCATAAAACAGTGGCATATGAAATTTCTTCTGTCTCCACATTCAAAGACTTCAGTGATCCAAAAAGAGGAAAGTGATGTGAAACCTGGAATCAGAACAATCCCCCAGTTTTAAGATTTCAGAGTGGTAGCCGTGTTAGTCTGTATCAGCAAAAAGAATGAGGAGTACACAAGTACTCCTTGTTCTTTTTCCAGTTTTAAGAGGCATTCCATGATACAATTTTCATATCAACCAGAATTCATAAGTTGTACATAGAAAGATTCCCCCAAATTGTCTCACTAATGCAGTACTTTTCATCTTCAGTTATTTATAAACTTAAACTTGTTCATCAAACAAATTTATCTGGAACTCACTGGGACTGACTCTGATCTCATATTCTTTGTACACCACTAACTCCACTGACTTCAGTAGAGTTACTCCTAATTTACACTAATGCTTGGTGTTCTGGTATTATATTTAGTCTAGGATATTAAATCTAGAAATTGAGACAAATGTGTTAAACAAACATAAAAATACCTGCTATTATTGTGCTTTGTATTTAAGTGCTCACTCTGTTGGGGCTGACTACCTGTTTTGATTTTCATGCGAGAGATTTCCACAGTGAGAGAAAGGCTGATCTTGTGATTAATCCTCTGCAGTGACACTTAAGAGATTTGGGTTCTATTTCCAGCTTTGCTCCAGACTTCCTTTGTAGCCATTGGAAAGTCATGAAAATCTCAGTGCCTCATTTCCCATCTAGAAAGTGGATATGATTAATAAATTTTAAAGCTAGAAAGGACCATAGTGATCATCTAGTCTGACCTCCTGCGTAAAACAGGCCACTGAATTTCACAATCTGATTCACACATCAAGCCCATTCTGGTTGAACTACAGCTTATAATTTAGAAAGACATCCAATCTTGATTTAAAGACTTCAAGTGACAGGGAATACACTACAGCTCTAGGATAGTGTTCTGCTAGCTAATTACCCCCAATGTTAAAAAAAATTGCACCCCATTTCTAACCTGAATTAATCCAGCTTCCAGCCACCCAAGCTTTAACTGTTAAATCAGAGAGCACTTAACTGTCAGAAATCTTCTCCCCATGCAGATACTTCTAGACTTACCTAGTTAGTTTTAATCTATGGCTGGTCAAAAATTTCCACCAAAAGTGGAATTGACACCTCCTCATCTATTATTGGGAGTGGACTACATCCATCCTGATTGAATTGGCCCTGTCAACACTGGTTCTCCACTTGTGAAGTAACTCCCTGCTCTCCATGTGTCAGTATATAATGCCTGCATCTGTAACTTTCACTCTATGCATCCGAAGAAGTGAGGTTTTTACCCACGAAAGCTTATGCCCAAATAAATCTGTTAGTCTTTAAGGTGCCACCAGACTCCTTGTTGTTTTTGTAGATACAGACTAACACGGCTACCCCCGATACTTGACACCAAAAGTGTTTTTTTCCACTGAACATTTCGTTTTCCAAAAAATGAATATTTCATGAAAATTCCCCTCCCCCCGCCCATCTGTTTAAACTTTTAAACTTTTTGGGGGGGGATGGGGGACAACTTTTCAGCTGAAACCATCCCAGAAATGACTAAACCTCCAAATGTTTGACTCCGCAATACTGCTGCAGTGCCTCACAGGAGTTACAGTTTGGATGCCTCTGGTCCACTTTCTCCTCTGTGTGCGGGGTTCAACTACTGGAGTACATCTCCTGTGATGCACAATCAGGGTATTCCATGGTGCACTGTGGGGGCTCAGCATGAGGGAACACTGTAGTGCATCACGGAATAGGTAGGCCAGACCGGAATCCCAGCCCATGGAGGAGAATGGGAATGGCAACTCCCATGAGGAACTGCAGTGGCATTTCCAAATAAAAGTTTTTGAGCTAAAAATTTCTGGGTTTCAGCTGAAAATCTTCAGCTTGTGATTTTTCACCAAAGAGTCAAAAATTTCTATGGAAAAAAAAGTTTTCCACTCAGCTTTACTCTGAATAATGAACAGCTGATACAAGACCTGATTAACAAAGAATTAAAGGAGGGTGATTAATGCCAATCAACCTGAGTTTATGGAAAATAGATACAGTCAAACTTGATTTTTTTGGATAAGTTTACAAGTTTGGTTGATAAAGGTAATTCTGTTGATGTGATTATACACACACTTCTGTAAGGCATTTGACTTGCTACAGCATAATATTTTGGTTAAGAAGCTGGAATGATATAAAATCATAAATCAATAGGGCACATATTAAGTGGCTTAAAAACAGGCTAGCTGATAATCCTCAAAACATAAATGTGGAATCACCATCGCACATGCGCTTCTAGAGATTGACACCACACTATTTAATAAGGACCCGGAAGAAAAAAGTTATTCATTACGGATAAAGTTTGCAGACAAAGATTGTGGGAGTGGTAAATGATGTAGAGGACAGGTCACTGATCCAGATCTAGATCACTTGGTAAGCTGCACATAACCAAACAATATGCATTTCAGTATGGCCAAATGTAAAGTCACATCCAGGAACAACAAATGTAGGCCATACTTACAGATTGGAGGATTCTATCTGGGAAACAGCAACTCTGAAAGACTTAGGGTTATGGTAAATAATCCGAACATGAGCTCCCAGTGCAATGCTGTGGCCAAAATGGCTAACGTGTTCCTTGGATGCATAAATAGGGAAATATTAAGTAGGAATATGCTATTACCTCTGTACTTGTTGTACTAGTGCAACTGCCACTGGAATACTGTACCCAGTTCTCAGTGCACAATTCAAAAAGATGTTGATAAATTGGAGAGGGGTCAGAGAAGAGCCATAAGAACGAAAGGATTCAAAAAACCGTGCCTTATAATGATAGATTGAACAGACTCAAATATCTCAGATTATAAAAGAAAAAAAAAAGATTCATTGTTGACTTGATCTCAGTTTATAAGTACCTACATGGTTAACAGAAATGTTGTAATATAGGGCTCTTCAATATAGCAGAGAAAAGTATAACATGATCCAATGGCTAGAAGTTGAAGCTAGGCAAATTTAGAATAGAAAAAAATAAAAGTAATTAACCAAGGAAACTATTTACCACAGGTTGTCGTGGATTCTCTGTCACTGACAATTTTAAAATCAAGATTGAATGTTTCTAACAAATTAATTCAAGGAAGTCCTATGGCCGGTCTTATACAGGAGGTCAGAGTAGATCATCACACAGTGGTGCCTTCTGGCCTTAAAAATCTATAATAAATGGACATGAAGTATGTCTATGCCACCTGCAGCAGTGAACGTGAGTAAACAGCTTTGGGCTTGCGCTA
>NW_020664417.1:45699049-45704561 GCF_002925995.2 Terrapene triunguis | reverse complement strand
GCCACCTGCAGCAGTGAACGTGAGTAAACAGCTTTGGGCTTGCGCTATTGTGATAAAAATAGCAGTGTAGATGTGGCAGCTCAAGCTGGAGTTTGGACTCTGAAGCCTAGAGCCAAGCCACAACTTCACAGTGCTGTCTATGCAGCTATTTTTAGCATGCTAGTGTGAGCCCAAGTCTATTGACCTGGGCTGGGAGGATTGCTGCCATGGGCTGTGTAGACATACCCTCAGATACTACAGTGCTGAGGGGCAAAGAAAAGCTTACAAACATATGAACTTCCCCAATGTTACTTGTCTCAACTTGCTGTGTAAAGCTGAATATTGTCTCCAAAGAACAGTCGCCATTTAATTCTGACGATTTTTGTCAAAATTTGATTTTCTTTAATATTCTATCAATATTCCAGCTAGTGAAATTTGTTCAATTTGAAAAGTACTAGCAATATTCATATTCTGATTCAGTGAAGTATTAAGAATGTGCTCAATAGAGCTGGTGGAAAGTTTTAGAATAAAATGTGGATGAAAATTGTTTGTAAGAGATTTTTGCCCCTTAAGGGCCTGGGGTTAGCCAACCCCGCTTGCCAAATGAGCTATACCCTAGAGAGAAAAAGCAATTTCCCCTATAAAAAGCAGCAGGAAGAAGCTCTGGAAACTGCAGGGAACGAGAAGGGCTTCTGCACAAAAGACCTTAGTGTCAGAGACATTTGGAGGCAGAGCTCAGTGAGCAGGAGGCTGCTGGGGGAAAAACCTGACTGGGTTTGGGCCTGGAGGTGGAAGACAGTCAGATGACTAAACTCCAGCCAAGTTAAGCCTGGGAGTGGCAGATAAATCAGAGAAAGCAAGGAAGGGCTGGGCCCAGTTTAAAACTGGTATAAAGACTGTGTCTTGGACTACCATGGAAGAGACACCATTGAGTTCTGTTCATGACAGATTGTTACCAGCCTGAGTGGAAGTGGTGAAGTGTGAATCACAGGGACCACAGAGAACAGCCTAAACCCCAGAAGGAGGGCTGTGGGGTTCCCTTAGTCACGAAGGAAAGGTCTGGGTTGAGAGGACCACTGGAGACTATGTACAACATTAAATAAACTAAACTGCACCCAAAATACGTGAACTGTGCTATAAACAGTTACAGTATTTCATTTAAGGTACACTGAAGAGATGAAAACAGAAGTAGGGTGCCACATGAGTAACCTCTGAGGTGGTGTTCAAGAGGCAGCTGCTTTCTTACATTTTTTTTTTTTTTTTTTTTTTTTTTATAAATTTTTTAAAAGCAAAGTTATTCACAACATTTTTAAATCAAAAAGTTTTATTGAAAGCTCTTGATTTCAGTAAACAAATTTTTGATAACTTAAAGTTAAGGGTGGGATTACTCACGCACACTTAAAGATAAGCAAGTCTTATGCCGAATCAGGGCCAGAATAATTTAACATATAAATACTTTTTGGAATTCAAACCAGCTGTAGTACTGAGTAAAATTTGGGCTAGATTAATTGCAGCAGTTTCCTCTGGTTGGGAATAATAGTTGGGAATTGGGGGGAAATTTCAGTATATTGCACTGGCAAGTCTGAAACATTGTTTGAAAACTGGCTACTCTAAAACCATATTATGTAAAATTAAAAGCTCTGAAGTTAAAGATGTTTTGAAATAAATTAATTGCTATTAAAATACAACGTGAAGAAAAAGCATGTTTTATGTCAGAAGTAGGGCTGTCGATTAATCGCAATTAATTTTTTTGAGTTCATTGCACTGTTAAACAATAGAATACCAATTGAAATTTATTAAATATTTTGGATGCTTTTCTACATTTTATATAATTCTGTGTTGTAATTGAAATAAAAGTATATATTATTCTTGACTACAAATATTTGCACTGTAAAAAGACAAAGGAAATAATATGAGGTGAATTGAAAAATACAAGTACTGTTGTGCAATCTGTGTTGTGAAAGTGCAATTTACAAATGTAGACTTGTGTTACATAACTGCAAAAACAAAACAGTGTAAAACCTCAGAGCCTACAAGTCCTACTTCTTGTTCAGCCAATCGCTAAGACAAACAAGTTTGTTTCCATTTACAGGAGACAATGCTGCCCTCTTCTTATTTACAATGTCAACAGAAAGTGAGAACAGGCATTTGCATGACACTTTTGTAGCTGGCATTGCAAGGTATTTACATGCCAGATGGGGCATAGGAATGTTTACCATTTCATGATTCAGTCACCAGGGGACATGCTTCCATGCTGATGACACTCATTAAAAGAATAATGCGGTAATTAAATTTGTGACTGAACTCCTTGGGGGGAGAATTTTATGTCCCCTGCTCTATTTTCTGCCATATATTTCATGTTATAGCAGTCTCAGATGATGACCCAGCACATATTGTTCATTTTAAGAACACTTTCACTGCAGATTTGACAAAACACAAAGAAGGTACCAATGGGAGATTTCTAAAGATAGCTATAGCACTTGACCCAAAGTTTAAGAATCTGAAGTGCCTTCCAAAATCTGAGAGGGACTACGTGTGGAGCATGCTTTCAAAAGTCTTAAAAGAGCAACACTCTGATGACAGATGACAGAACTTGAACCACCAAAAAAGAAAATCAACCTTCTTCTGGTGCCATCTGACTCAGATAATGAAAATGAACATGCGTCAGTCCACACTGCTTTGGATTACAAAATCCATCATCAGCATGGACATATGCCCGCTGGAATGGTGGTTTAAGCATGAAAGGACATATAAATCTTTAGTACATCTGGCATGTAAATACAAATGTAACCAACCTTGTTTGTCTGAGTGATTGGCTGAACAGGAAGTAAGACTGAGTGGGCTTGTAGGCTGTAAAGTTTTATACTGTTTTATTTTTGAATGCAGTTATTTTCTGTACATAATTCTACATTTCTAAGTTCTACTTTCATGATAAATATTGCACTACAGTACTTTTATTAGGTGAATTGAAAAATACTATATCTTGTTTTTTTACAGTGCAAATACTTGTAATCAAAAATAAATATAAAGTGAACACAGAATTCTTATCTTCTTTGTCCAGCACCCTAGTCAAAGGAAACCAAGAAAAAGAAAGAGGAAAATAATGTCTACAAGCAAGCATTATTGAAATGAAGGCTAAAGACCATTCCACTTCCTGTTGAGAAATAGGGAATAATGGCTCTGATATGCAGGGCCCTTGCTTTTAAAAACCATGCAGCAGGACCCAAATCCATTAAGAAACTTGGGCATTGCAAATGCTGAGCATTGCAGCACTTAAACTTAGCTGTCTAGTCATCTAGTGGAACTCACAGCCCCTGAGTTAGATGTGTTGGGTCTCTGTATAATGCACCAGGAGAGAGATGCCTAAGAATGGGATGCACGAAAAACAGTACATTAGGAGGACAGCAGCCTACAGGTGATGCTGAGGAGAGGGGCGTGTCCTAAGCCCTGGACCTCTCAGGTAGGTAGGCACCTAGGCCCAGACTGGAGGAGAGCAGGGCTGGTTCTAGGCTGGGCACCAATTTCCAGGGAGCGCCACACTGCTGGACTTTGGTTTTGAACTTCACTTTTATTGGCCAGACATGTAGCAGTGGTGATGGTGTAGACGTTCCGGGGTGGGGCTCGTCCCTTCCAGGGGCGGCTGGGAGCCGGGCCGCCCCGCTACAAACTAATAACAGTTTAGGGTTCAGTCCCTTAGGCAGGGAGTGAGCACACAAGTAGCAGTTCAAGCTCAGTCCCTTAGGCAGGGAGTGAGCAGCAAGCAAACAGTCTGTCAGAGGCCCAGGCCCTTAACCAGGGCTGGGTCAGTTTGTGGCGGCCCAGGCCTTAGGGCAGGGCGGGGCAGCAAACAAATAGTCAAACAGCGGCCCAGGCCTTATAGCAGGGGCTGGGTCGCTTTGGGGCAGTCCTGGCCCTAGGCAGGGAGGAGGAGAGACTGCCACCCGGCGTGGGGTGGCAGGGGGGGTGTGACGGGTTGGATCACAGAAACCCCCTTGGGAGCTGCCACCTGATGTGCCAAGACTACCCCTGCTTCTGTTTTCCCTGCCAGCTCAGGACTCCAGCACCCTGTCTTGCTGAGCGAGACACTCCAGTTTGCTCCGACACAGACTCAGGGTCTGAATCACTTGTCCCAAAGCTGCAAGTTTACCTGAAAACAGCTCATAGAAGTGTGCTTGTCTTTAGCACTCAGATGCCCAACTCCCAATGGGGTCTAAACCCAGATAGATCCGTTTTACCCTGCATAAAGCTTATGCAGGGCAAACTCATAAATTGTTCGCCCTCTATAACACTGATAGAGAGATATGCACAGTTGTTTGCTCCCCCAGGTATTAATACATACTCTGAGTTAATTACTAAATAAAAAGTGATTTTATTAAATACAGACAGTAGGATTTAAGTGGTTCAAAGTAGTAACAGACAGAACAAAGTAAGTCACAAGCAAAATAAAATAAAATGCGCAAATCTATGCCTAATCAAACTAAATACAGATAATCTCACCCTCAGAGATGCTTCAATAAGTTTTTCTCAGACTGGACACCTTCCAGGCCTGGGCACAATTCTTTCCCCTGGTACAGCTCTTGTTCCAGCTTAGGTGTTAGCTAGGGGATTCTCCATGATGGCTCCTCTCCCTTCTGTTCCACCCCTTTATATATCTTTTGCATAAGGCGGGAACCCTTTGTCCCTCTGGGTTTCCACCCCCCCCTCACTGGAAAAAACACCAGGTTAAAGATGGAGTTTTGGAGTTACCTGGGCAAGTCACATGCCCCTGCATGACTCAGTCTTTACAGGCCGACGCCATTGTCCACATGGTATCTTGCATGTCTCCAGGAAGACTTCTTATGTGGATTGGAGCATTCCAAGATGCATTGTTCTCCAAGTGTTTCCTGATCAGGTACTTAACCTGGCAAATTCCTTCCTAAAGAAGCTGACCAAATGCCTCCCAAAGCTTACTTAGAAACCAAGCAAGCATACAGCCCATATTCTTAACCTCAAGTAGAAAATGATATATATATATATATATACACACATACACACACACACACAAATAGGATGAATAGATATAGTAGACCATAACCTTTACGGAGATATGTTACCTGGCACAGGCAGCACAAAACATATTCCAGTTATGTCATACATACATTTATAAGCACCCCCTCCCCATAAAGCCTTATGGGGTACACTGTCACAGGGGGAACACAGGCCCACCCACTCCACTGTGTTCCAGCCCAGGGCCCTATCCGCAGCAGTTCGTCTGCCACGGGGTCAGTGGGGATCCTGACCGCAACACACTGACATAGGTTCGGGGTCTGCTATCCCCGGGCCACTTCCCATCTCCTCCTCCATAGGTACCTGCATATCCTGAGTCTCGTCAACCGTGTCCCAGACCATGGGCTCCTCCGGGCCTCGAGCGCTGGGTAGGTTGGCCGGTTCCTCCGGACTCTCGGCGGGGGTTGGCTCAGGCCGCTCCTCCGGATACGGGGTTTGGGGCCGGCTCGGCCAGTCCTCCTCAGGGTACCGGGCTCTGGGCCGGCTC
>NW_020664417.1:45664116-45699039 GCF_002925995.2 Terrapene triunguis | reverse complement strand
GCCGGCTCGGCCAGTCCTCCTCAGGGTACCGGGCTCTGGGCCGGCTCAGACCGGCAGGAGCTCGGGCACCAGCGTCTGTCCTCTCCCGCTGCCGGCCAGATACTGAGCGTTGTGGCTTGGCCTTTATACTTCCTGTCCCGCCCCTTGACTTCCGGGGGGCAGGGACAGGCGGCAGTGGCTCCGCCCACTCTGGCGGCTGTTCTGGCTCGTCCCTTCCAGGGGCGGCTGGGAGCCAGGCCGCCCCGCTACAGATGGGTTTTGACACAGCCAGTGGAGGGGTGGGAAGACATGAGCACAAAATGGTTTTCTGCCTTAGCTCCTGCAGAAAGGCATCTCTCTATGCTTAGGATCCACAGCCATGCACTCTCTCATGGAGTCATCTCCGAGCCAGATGAGTGCCTCTGGGCCATCCCTGAGACTGAGTCTGATGAGCCATTCCTGAGATGGATTACTCGAGGGCTTCACGTCAGTTAACCAGGGCCCAGCCAATCCACAGGTGCATGTCTAACCAAGTGAACCCCTAGGCCAGGAATATAGACCTCCCAATGACAGCAGACATTCCAGTCTGCTCAACATCATTCACTTGCTTGAAGTATCCCCCACTGTTTGGTGGTTGACAGACTGCACCTGCCCCAGCCTGCTCTTGTGCCTGTTCCAGCCTCAGCTTGTTCTGCTCCAGCCTTGTTCCAACCCCATTCTTGATTTCTCCTCTGACCCCTGGGTTTGGTCTCCAGCCCAACCACTAGGCTGGATTGCCACTGCTCCAACCACTAGGACCGAACATCCAGTTCAGTTTCTGACACTTCCAGAGTTAGGCAGTAGCTGACCAGTGGTTTTGAGGATCTCAGTGACACCTAAATCTTTTCATGGATCTAAGCCCTGATCCCTAGTGGAGGTGCAATTTCTATTGCTTCTCTTCTCCAGCACATCATGCTCCTTTCACCCTTTATTCTGCCTCACAACTACAGCATGAGCAATGTGCAAAGTTAGCACTGTGTTCTTCCTTCAATATGGCCCAACATCATCATCAAAGAAGCACCTAGAGGGTAGTTCAGTCTCCATGCTCATTCATTCCAGAGTCCTTACTAAGTCTGCCAACTACAGCCAAATGTAGCAGCCGGCTTACATGATATGGACATCAGTCCACTGTGATATGAACTAAGACCTACTATTCATTTCATATAGTTCTGTTACAAGACTCCTCATCCCAGACATGCCCCTTCACAGCAAGATCTGGTATTGCCATGACTCCACAGCCCCTTTCTTCTGGTTTTGGTGACCTGCTGCAATGACTTGGCCCTCCTGCCTGGTCACACTCAGTTATATTCCCCCTTTCAGAGCAACCAAAGTCAAAATCAAATAGTGTCCCACAAATTAAAAAACAAAAACAAAAAACCACACAACACTGATTTTCCACCCCTCCTTGGCTCATCTTCAGTACCACTCTCCAAAGTGGACATAACAGAATGCACCACCCTTCTTGAGTTCAGTTCTCTACAGACTCTGCTTCTCTACCAGGTTATGTAGAGTTCTTCCCTGCTTCTTTTACAGAACTCTATCTTCCTGAAGGCCCAGCTCCCCTCAAGCCACTGACCCATGGGGCTTTCTCCATAGCATTCTTCCCCTTGTCTGCTTCTTCCTAGGCTAGATCCTTATCCCATCTGGGGTTTAGACTTTTTCAAGGCCTCCTTCTTTCCTCTGGCCTCAGCTGTGACTAGGGCAAACACCCTCCTCCAGGCAACTCCCCTATCAACTGAGCCCCTGCCTGCAGCTCTTCATAGGAAACACCTGTCCCCTTCTTAACTGCATCTAATTAGTAACCAGGGCTGGCTGGCCCCAGAACATCAGCCCTTAGGGGCAGGCCGCTGTTAAAAGGCCTCTTAGATTAGTTGTAATGTAGTTAAGAAAGGTTAAAATGAGTCAAAGTATCTCATAGGCCACTACATCCATCAGTGTTAATAACCAGTCATTACCAGCCTGCAGTCTTATTTGCAGTCAGTATTGTTCATATATCAAGAGATACCATTAAATGAAGCTACCTACTTTAAAATATCATGGAATTTATGAGCTATAAATAAGAAAATATGTTGTGTGTGTGTTATAATGCAGGATTAATTAAATGCTATCTATGAAATGTTCTTTTTTTGTTTATTTACTTCATACAAGGCAATGTCAAATCCACAGAAATATAATTTTGAAAACAATGGTTTGGAGAGAGAGAGAGAACAAGGTTAAATATATGAATTAAATACAAAAACAACCTTCAGCGAGGCATTTTCAGGGCATTATGTAGTGTTTTAGCCACATGACTCATCTAGTTAAAAACCAGCATAACAATTTTGAAAATTTACCCCTAAAATAATGTAGATTGTGAACACATCCCCAGGAAAACAAGGAAAGGCACATAATTAGGACGAGGTTTTCACTCTCACCTTCACTATGTATTCTACTGCTTTTGTGGATTTGTAGCTGAACCGTAGCAATATTTAAATATAGGTTTTAACTATGAATCCCTTAGAATTTTAAAAGATAATTGATGCATAGGCTGTGTATAATCTTGAATACATTTCATGGGCTGGATTCACCCAGGGCACCCATCAGCATAAAGCACCGACCAGTTCCCTGATGATGGAAACTGATGGGGGAGGATGACATGGCATGGCACATCTGCTTTAATTCCCCTAATCTCTAAGAGGCTGAATGGAGACATCATACTGCAAAGAGTGAGCAGCTTTGATTAAGTCATGGCATGTGCAGATTCAGTGCCACCCCACGACAGCTCCTACTGATGAAGCTGTATAAAAGCTCAAGCAAGATTTTCCTCAGGGGAAAAACTAAAGATTTGTCTGTGCCGAGGTGAATACCAACTGAGGTGGAAAGGACCTTACTGGTAATGGATATGTGCAGAAAGATACAAAACACACAAGTGTCAGTGAATATGGCCTAGTGTTTGTACTCAATTTAAACTATAATAGAGTTTCTCAGAGGTCTTCATATAATTGGTTCCAGTGCTATATTCCCCCTGCATTATATAAAACTCCAAGTAAAGCATCTTGAGTATTTCCTGTTTCCTCAAAGTCAACTTTTGTGTAGTTTCTTCTAGTACTTACTGCACTGTTATGAGTATAAGAAAGCCAATGATTCCACAATCTTTTAAGGGCTTTGATTCTCGTTGTCTTATTGTAAAGTACTTGGCTCATTTTCTAGGATGAATTTCAGAAACCTGCCTAACTGTGTAAGACAGAAGCACATAAAAAAGCCATTCAGATTAGACATATGTTCTCTTACTTGCTCAATCCAATTTATATTGGAATAAACAAAATCCCCAATTACCTGAGTTCTGGCCTTTTTTATAGTTCTCTCTCATTTATAACAACACTTCTTGATACATCCTAAAGGTCAGTTAGGATAGCCCACAATCATCCAACTATCTTTATTGTCCTTTACTTCTAGTAAAACTGTCTGTTGTGTCAGCTGATATATGTATATAATTTTCTCTGCAGAGTCAATATCAAATCATCCCCAGTATCACAACCATATCCTGTCTATTGTCTTATTTTGCATATTCATTGGTTAAATTAAATCTTGATATTTACCTGTCAAATAAATTTACCAATTTTGCCATATACAGTATCTGTTATTCCAGGAATATCATGCAACAGTCTTTATGTTTATATTCCTACATTTCTATAATTCTATATTTATGTTCATATTCCCAAATTTGTAAGTTTATATCCCTCCTATTTTAATATGTAATATATATAGTTTCCAGTCTTTTTATTATTATTACTATTCCACAAGTTTTCCAAAAGATGGATGACATTGTGAACTAGACAGTCTTCTCCCCAAATTCTTATTCCTCATCTGTAAGCCAAACAAGTGACATGGTAATTTTACAGGTTAGCAGCCTCTTATGGTCAGATACTTTAGATAATAAGTATCTCATATGTAACTCTATTTCTTCTCCAAAATATCCCTTATTATCTAAAGATCCAAATAAATTGGAGTGATACCAACTGGTTAATCAGTTGTTTTACCCCAATACTATGTATAAACTCTCTGCTTTTACCTGCTAAGCTCTCTAACACAATTAAGACCAGATGTCTAACCTTTCTTTTCAGGACCTGTAACTAGTTCACTTTTATATTAAGTGAAATATATACAATGAAAGAAGCTTATCACCAGAGCTCCTGAGTAACTAATCAATTATCTTAAGCATTGTTCTATAAAGTCTACCCTGTTTATCTGGTCCTTTTTACTATGCATGAAGTGCACCAATTTAGTTGTAATGCACTCTAATTCTATTTTTCTCCACAGATCCCTTATTTTTTATATTTCTCATGTTGATCTTAAAATCTGCTTAACTATATGTTAAGATACTGGATTTCAGTAAAAACTGCTATTGCATTTATCCTTTTATTTTAATTCCTTCTTTAAATTTTTCCTTAAAGACTTCCCCATGCCATCTGTTTCCTCTGATGTTGAGCCTCCAGTGTACCAGTCCTGCAAAATACAGATGTCTCACCTCATTTCTTATCATGTCTTCTAGGAATAAAATCCACAATGAATAATCAGTGAACCCCTCATGTAAATCATCTTGAATTGAGAGTATCAACCTACCTGTAACATGCTATTTCCTGGGTAAAATATCATGGAAAGATTGATGCACTATGCAGTCAGTAAAGATTTAAAAGATGGCAGCATCATTTAATATTAATCAACATGCTTTTAGGAAAAGTAGGCCTTTCCAAACAAACTTGATATTTGTTGATGAGATTACAAGTTGGTTGACAAAGGTAACTGTTTTGACATCATATACTTACGTTTCTGTAAAGCATTTGACATATTATACAACATTCTGATTCAGAAATTAGCACTATACAAAATCATTGCCACACATATTTCATGGATTAAAAATGTCTAACTGATGGATCTAAAAAAAATTTGTAAATGGGGAAAAGTCATCCAATGGGGACATTTCTAGTGTGGTCTTGCAGGGCGTCTGTTCTTGGCCCAATGCTATAAATAATTACTAAAGAGACATATAAGAAAACAAAATCATTGCTTGTGTGGCTTCAGCTTCCCTCTTTTTTCTCCCAGGTCCTTGGAATCACCAGTATTCTAAGTGGCTTCTCCCCTCTCCTCATGCAGGTCAGGTCCTGGGTTCCTTTATTTCTCCTTGGCTCCTGAGGACTCCACTCAGAATGACTCTTCACTGTGCCAGATACACCGGGGTATTGTCCCTTGTGAAATCAATGAAAGTAATATATTCTGGCAAGAAGTGTAGAGTCCCATACACAGGGGACACCAAAGGAAATGAAACAAACCCCATCTAAGGAATGATGCTAAAAATAACACTATGACTGGGGTTATAAATTTATTGGGAATAGGACACTAGAAGCTGGGGAAGGAAGGGCCTAAGGTTAACTAATAATTAACCAACATTTATAAATAAGCAAGTTCCCCACCTCCTAACACTCAAACGCCTCCAAATCCCACTTCCCTCCTTAACACCTTCTGAAGGCAGATGGTACAACTGAAGTCACAGGCCTGAGATGAAGTATTGAAGCACAGGCCAGTTAAAAAAAGTCACCTTTTTCTTTACCCCTGGGTGGGGCAGTCCTTTCCTGATGCTGGCCAGACTCACCAGTTTCCCTGGAATACTCCTGGGGTCTCAGCTGGCTTTAGGTAGCTGGTATGGGTTGTATCTCTCCATCTATGGATGCTGGTCACAGCAATGCTGGAGCTGCCAGAATCCTGCAGCCAGAGCTCAGAGCAGTACAAACTCCCTCTGGGAGGAGGGGGAAATTAACAGCGACTGCCTGAGCCACATTGTATCTCTCTCAGCTTCTAAACTCAAAAACACTCTCTCAATCTGTCACCCCTTCCCAGTGAACTTGCTGGAGGCTGTGTAGCCCTGGATTGTCATTGGTCCAGTGGACAGCTCATCCAGATCAACCCGTACAGAAGCCTCCATAATTGGCCCCAGCAGAAATTTCTCGTTTCTTCTGCCCCCATCCAAACATGCTGGGAATGAGGTCAGACGGCTTTGGTAGCCATCTTAGTTGAGGTCCTTTTGGTAGGGCTTCATAGAGTCTCAGAATGGCACTCCAGGAGCTGAAAAAAACCTAAATGGGGGTTTTATAAGTTCCTACAGGGAGAAACGGCTTCTGATCATAGAGGGGTCTTTAAACTAGTTGTCAAAGATCCAGAAATAGGGATCAAATTTTTAACAATAAGGGTATTAAGTATTGGGTAGTCTTTTTACCCAAGGACATGGTGGATTCTCCATCACATGAAGACTTTAAGTCAGTATAGGATATGCTATTGCTCAACAAGAAATGATGGGCTTGATGCAGGAGTTACAGGGTGAAATTCTATGGCCTGTGATTTGCAGAAAGTCAAACTAGTTGATCATTCATAATGGTCCCTTTTGGCCTCAGAATCTATTAATTTATTTGATATCTTAGTACTGCAGCTGATGCTCAGATATGTCCTCTTACTTTGTTATTCCTAGCCATCGGAAACATGCTAGATACAATGAAATTGCATAATATTCCTCACAGTATTCATATAAGGCCCAGATTCTGACAGTCTTACTTACAATGCATCAGTAGTCCCTTGGTCCATGAGCAGTCCTACTGAATTTAATGATTCCTCAACCAGAATCTTGCCCTAGGACTGTAAACTGTTCTACATGCTGCCATGCTACTTTGGACTGTGATCTTAAAACCAAGATTTTGGTCACTTGTGCTCACCAACAATCTTCTGGCCCTTTCTGCAACAGTAGTGCTGTTAAACATGCCAAACTCCAATTTGAATGACTACATTCATCCTAAATAAACACATTAGAGTTTCAGTTCAGTACTGTCTTGTTCTTCGCTGTCCATCTTAAACTGTTTAATGTTGCTGTGCTTTCCGATAAAGTTAAATCAGTATTAAACAAATATGAAGTTTCACCCCAGAATTAGCTGTATTTCTCTGGTGGACTGTAGTACTTCTAGCTTAACAGTGATTATGATTTGTAAGGTACTTTTGTATCTTCCAAAAATAAAGCCATTATATAAATGTACAATATTCCATAATTATTCCTCAATTTTTTAGTGGATGATAAAAGCAAGTGAGAAAAACATCTTAAAAGATTCTTGGCAGTGGTGTGTGTGAATTTCACTTCTAATCAACATCTTGTTTTGCTCCCTCTCAGAAGGAGAATGAAGAATGTGCTGTTCTCTATTTCTCCATCTTCCAAAGACCATTAGATATCTGTGGCTGAAAAAAAAATGGATTAAAATATAAAGAACCTTGATTAGAAAGCCAGATTCAAAAATATTATCTACTCTACTAATGTAATACATAAGTACATTAACATACCTTCTTCATTCCCTTTCACTCTAGTTATATGTTCTGTGCATTTATCAAGGGGAAAAAGAGTAACAGTGAATAGTTTAAAATAAAGCAATGGAAGGTCGCTATTTAAAATTAACTAGTGGAGGAAAAAGGAAATTTAATTTTTAAAGTTTTCAAATAAATAGCTAGCAATTTTTCAGTATAGTTCACAGACAGACCCCTTATTTCTTTAGAAAATAAAACAACACCTGTTTCATGGGATTAATCTTCCCAAATGCCTATAATTTCTAATGACTTTAGGTTAGAAAGAAAAAATCATTTTTAAAATCTGACAGTTGCAATTTGAATTGTCAGCAGGGTAATTTGCCTGTAGGTTACATTGCTGGGAAACATCCTCATTAATTTGTTTGTAAAGCACAAGTGAACTGATGCTTGATTTTTGCATTACACATAGGAATTTTCAGTCACTGACTTTGTGAAGAGAGTTATTATTTAGGTTTTATTATTTACTTTGCTTTGATTTACTGCAGAATATCCAATTAGGGAGGAGTGTTAATATGATATCCTTAGTGTGTTTGCTGTTGCCAGCCCTTCCAGATGACGATTTCCTTTAGATGTTCTGTGCATGTAAAAATACTTCAGATGTGCCAAATGTAGGAATAGCAAAGAGTAGCTTTTAGGCATTTTTAGACGTGCCTCTATCACACCTCCACATGTGTGTGCATAAAATTTCAAAAGCACACACACACACACACACACACACACACCCTGCTGCAGATTCCAACACCTCTTTGTGATCTCTGCTCTAATGCCTCCATGTGTACAAATATTAGAATTTGCACTCACAACGCCTATTCGTCCCAATGGTTTGGGGGTGCAGATTCTAACAGGTGTACATTTGTAAGATTTAGATGATTTCATTTGCAGTTATGTGCACAGACAGTAGGCAGGCTGGGGTCTGAAAAGTATCCCATGATTCCTAATATGAGTGGGATATAACAAATGAATGCTATGGGGTGTAATCTATGTACATTTCCGCCCTTTGGGATGGGAATATATGTGATATCCTTATGAGACAAGTCTTCTCAGAGGTCAAATAGTGAAAAGGGGTTTGCACCCACATAAAGTCCCTAAACACAGTGGAAGGGACTCATTTCTGTTGTGTGGAATGGCTTCTCATCTGCTGTAGCAATATACACTTCCATAACAGATCATAACATGGCACTGAAGAGGAATGATAGGGTTGGGATTTGTCAATAGGTCTGAATACATGCAGAAAAGTAGTGGGCTGTATCCTTAAAATAGCCGCAGTTCAGAAAGCCAGCCTGTTAGTAGGTATTGTTGATCCTGATGGAAAAATCATGATTGCTCAGTGTTGTAGACATGGCTCACTTAACTGCATCATCATTATAATGGAGGTGGGAGTTGCCCTTTAATCAAAGGTATCTTAGATGTAATGCAGGGAGGACCTAGGGTCTGGACTGAGCAGTCCTAAAGTAGGAACAGCTAAGCCCTGGACTGAAATTAATCTTTTCATCAGTTTCTTAAATTAGTAAAGCCAACCCCCAGGAAGGAGTGAGTTGTGATTCTATGCTGTATGTGGACTATATTTTAAAACACGTTTAGAAAAACACCTGCTTGCAGTCCTCACCTTTCAGCAGCTGCATGGCCGAGTCATATACCAACTAGTGTTGATTGGGACTGCTGATTCATTTCCTCATCTGAGATATTTCTACTAATTTTCAGGAGCACACAGCCCATTTGCTTGGGCCTGAATTCTTTTCTGGAAATTGCTCATCTGTAAATAATGTCACTGGACTATCAGATTTGTATGGGATGTCTACATGATCATTGGTGTTATATTCACAGCATACAAGAGAAGTTAGATAAAAATAAAAAAATACTCTTGCTGGAAGGTTACAACATAACACTACTTTATTTCTTATCAGTCAGAATATTTAAGAACTCAAAAACTGAGGGAGACAAAGCAGGCAATTCACCCACCCTTACTCTACAGATGGGCTATCTGTTGATTAACTATTATACTTCCCTATGGATTCCCCTTCCTGCAAGCAGAACCAGGACAACTCCAGAGAATTTAAAGTGATAAATCACAATGTTAAACAGTTTTCAGTACACCAAAACTAGTCACAGATCGGGTCATTTTGTTCTTTCTACACAACAGCTTTGAACAGGAAGTGAAGAATATTATACACACAGCTGAAATTAGAGGGAGAATTGTAGGTGGGCTGCTTGCACAATGGAATTTAGCCAGAGCCCTGGGGCTACCACCCTTACTCATAAAAAGTATGAGAGGATCTTTAACAACAACAAAGACCTCAGTGCTTTGTATGATTTGACAGCAGTTTTAGAAGCACAGTGTCTCTACCACCATGTGGTATAGGTTTAGTACTGATTCAGAAGGCACCATACAACTTTCTGAAGCACCAATATCATTTCCCACAGCATTTAGCTTTTTCAACTATTGGCCTGGCCCAATCCAGTTTAGTTTGTGATATGGTTACATGCTGTGAAAATAAGATGACCTCTAACAGCACAGACAAGAACTTTACTTGTAAATACACCTCTACCCCGATATAACGCTATCCTCAGGAGCCAAAACATCTTACCGCGTTATAGGTGAAACCGCGTTATACCGAACTTGCTTTGATCCGCCGGAGTGCATAGCCCCGCCCTCTGGAGCACTGCTTTACCACGTTATATCTGAATTCGTGTTATATCGGGTCGCATTATATCAGGGTAGAGGTGTACTAAGAATATTCCTGAAAGTATGTTGGATAAGTTAAGTACATGATGTGCTATCATTCATACATTCGGGGCAGGGATTAGAGTTCATGTCGCATTTCCCGTCAGTATCCAGCCTGGGCCAGGGAAGCTGATTATCCAACCCCCAAACCAAATTTGGGGATGAATCTTGGTCAAGTGCCACCTGAGGTGCATTGCACATATACTAAGAAGATTCATGCATCAAAAATATATACAGATTAAGAATCTAATTGGATGCTGTGGGGAGATAAGTATAAATGATCTCTTCTTCAAAAAAGCATATAACAAAGATAACTGCTCATTGGCTAATATCTGAAATATAATATACATTTCCAAAAATACATCCAAATCACTTCTCAGTTGTGTCATTTATTCATAATTGCTGAGTATTAACAATATGAAAAAAATCTTCTTAGAAAAAAGCTTTTATAATTCATAAGTCCTAAAAAAACATTTAAGAATTGCAGGTGCCTTTCTTACATTTCCCACAATAAATGTGGTATGTATTTCATAAAATTAAAGTTTGATCATGTTCCAAATGCAAGATTTTGAAACAGTTTTTTTCATCTTGGGCTAAACCTTGACAAAGGGCTTGTCCACACAGGACGCTACTGTGAATAAGGACTTCAGGATTTAGTCCTTCATGTCAGTCTCTCGACCAGTACAGTAAAATGAAATCACACTAGATGTAAGATGATGAATCAGAATCATGCCACTCAAAATGTTTAAATGCAGCATTATTATATCTTCTGTCTCTTATTAAGGGATACTGAAAACACTATTGAGCACAGTACTTAGTATTGTGTGTAGTTCCACAGAGTGACCTTCTGGCCCTACTGAAGTCAATGGCAAAACTCCTTTTGACTTCAATGGGGCCAGGATTTCACCCACAAACTTCAATGGGACTACTCCTGTTAGTGCTTCTCTTGATAGTAAGCAGGGATTAAAGTAAGGCAGAGTGTGGGGAAAAGCAGAGAAAACTTTCCTCTCCCCTTCCTGGCTTGGATAAGCAACGCCATGGCTCCCCCCTATTTCTTGCCAGTGTAATAGAAAGAGAGAGCCTGAAACAGGAGGCCCAGTATGAGGCCTGAGGCTTGAACTAAAGTAATGGTCAAGCCTTTCTGATATAAAGTAAAGTGAACAAAAGTCAGGCTGTGAGCAGAAGTCAGGCCCTGTTATAAAACATGCAAGTTCACAGAACTTGGCAAGAATACACACACATTCCTAAGAAGTACTAGGCACAGGACACTCACACAAGCACATTCCAGAAGGGTGGTATCAGAATACCCTGCGACAGGCTGATGGTGTAAACTAGGGTTACCATCCATCCGTATTTCCCCGGACATGTCCGGCTTTTGCGTCTCTAAATAGCCGTCCGGGAGGAATTGGCAACAAGGTTAAAATATCCGGGTTTTTTTTCTCCCTCACCTCCCTCCCTCCCTTCCATGCAGAGTGCGGCTGCTGATTGGCCGGCTGGGCCAACTGACCCACTCCCATTGGCCTCCAGCAGCCAGAGCCCTCCCCTGCTCCCCCTTCCCTCTGTCTGCTGCCCTGTGTAACACACAAACCGACCCACCGGGCAGAGTATTTTGCAAACACGTGGAGCCAGAATGGTAAGGGGGGGGCAGTCAGGGAGCGGGGGAGTGTTGGATGGGTCCCCGGCCTCCACCTGCCAGCCCCCCTCCTTGCGTCCCGTCCCCCGTGGACCCCCCCCCCGCCTGCCTCTCCCTTGTCTGCTGCCCCCAGGTCCTAGTGTCCCCCATCTACTAATGGGAAGACAGGCTGCCCTTACCCTGCCCTTCCACCCTAGCCCTGAGCCTCTCCAACGCCCCAAACCCCTCAGCCCCAGCCCTCATCCCCCACACCCTAATCCTCTGCTCCATCCCTGAGCCCCCTCCTGCATCATGAACCCCTCATCCTCAGACCCACAGCCCTCACCCCTGCATCCCCTCCTATCCCCAACCCCCCTCCCCACACCCCCTCCTGCCCTCAAACTCCCTCCCAAAGCCTGCACACCCTCCCTTTGCACCACCTCCCACCCCCAAACTCCATCCCAGAGCCTGCACCCCTCACCCCCTCCTGCACACCCACCCCCTGCCCCAGCCCGGAGCCTGCACCCAGCACCCAAACTCTATCCCAGAACCTGCACCCTGCACCCCTCCTGCACCCTAATCCCCAGCCCAGGACCTGCACCCCAGACCTCCTCCCCCCACCCAACCCTCCTCCCAGAGCCTTAGGCAGGTGTGTGGGGGGGTGGGTTCTGGGCAACACCAAAATTTCTACAACCCTGCCACCCATGCGAGTGGATAAGGGTCGGGGCAGTCAGGGGACAAGAAGCAGGGGGGGTTAGGGTTCTGAGGGGGGCAGTCAGGGGGTGGGAAGCGGGAGGGAGTGGATGGGGGCGGGGTGGGGGCGGGGCTAGGGCAGGGCTCCCCCGTGTCCTCTTTTTTGATTGTGGAAATATGGTAACCCTAGTGTAAACACACTCCCCAAGGATGATACAAAGACACACTGACCATCTCTTAAAGATAAGGTCAGGATGACAGGGCGATGAATAGAGATGTTTTGATTGAACAAACATGTACAAGACTAAGGGTGGTAACTAACCACATCAGAGAGGCAATGTGTAACTTGTTTGTATCAGTGTATAAAGAGGGGTTTCACAGGAGGTATCTTTGTCTGGCCTAGTGGGGAATGAAAAGTCCTGCCATTCACTGAGCTGGGCCAGTGTTATGGGCGTACATTTGTTAGTGGTCCTGTACAGTCTACAGGATACTAGACAATAAACCTAGCTGGATGCCTTCGCTACTGAAACAGGGTGGGGTTTTATTGAGCAGGTCGATCGAGGTCTGCTGTGTCTGCTATCTGCGCAGGGTTGGCACAGCACACAGAGCACACACATACAGCCAATGACTAACTACAGACATATGCAATAACAGCATCCCCTGCTGTCCAACTTACTTGAGCCACTGGCCACGAGGGTTTGCCAGTTTGAGCCCTATGCCTTAATACTGATTTCACAGCACTTCTCCACACAGAAGTCCCACAGATTTCAGCTGGAGTTATATATGAGAAGGACTGCATGATCAGGCGCTTATCTGAATTTTTTTAAGCTATTGCTCTTTAATGGATGCCATGTGCCTTCAGTGAAGAAACTCATTTCCATCAGCTAATATTTGTATTATTTAGAAGCAAACAAAGTGACATCTGCTAAAAAGCATTTGATCCTTCTAGAGCTGTTTATGGGTTTCTGCAATGTCCTGTGTGATTTCTTCTGGATTAAGTCAAACAAACCCAGATTGATACCATAGGTCTTTATATAGGACCTGTCACCATGATATCTTCACTCTGTACAGAAACCCAGAGCAAAACTCACTTTCTCTATCCATTTTCCCTCCCTTTATGGGGAGGGGAAGTGAACAGAGCAACAATCTTTCAAAGTGCTTTGACATTTCAATGGGAATTTGGATCTTCAGGATATTTCCATTGATGAAATTATGTCATAAGAGGATACAGTGCAGAATTCATGCTAACAAGTTAATTTTCAAGGTTAAATAGAATTTCTGTTTCATAAGATTTGACAGTACTGAACACTTTTATGTGGGATAATTTAGACATTTTATTCCGTGGGTTTGGATATGTGAAATGACATTAAGATAACATTTCTGTTTTAAAAAGTAAACAGGTTGTTTTTTCCCCCTCTATAATCAGCTGTTTTTAAAGTGTGTGCTGAATGGCTAGCTGGACTTGGGTGGGTGTGCTGAAGATGGTAGCTTGCATATACTGGCCATACCATATCCAAACTCAGCTAATTACAGAGTTCAGGCCAGGGCCGGCTCCAGGCACCAGCTTAACAAGCAGGTGCTTGGGGCGGCCAAGGGAGAGGGGCGGCACTTGTGGCAATTCGGGGGCGGCAGGTCCCTCACTCCCTCTAGGAGCGAAGGACCTGCCGCTGAACTGCCGCCGCCGATCGCGGCTTTTTTTTTTTCCCCAATTGCCGCCGCCGCTCGCAATTGCGATCGCGGCTTTTTTTGTTTGTTTGTTTGGGGCGGCAGAAATGCTGGAGCCGGCCCTGGTTCAGGCATCCCCTTACAGTGATCCAGTTATGTTATTTTCCCACAGACAGAAGGATTGCTGGGCTCTGGCTGGTGACCAACTTGATACTTTGTCACAAATCTCAAGACGGAAATGTTTTTAACTTGACAGGTGGGCAGTTAGGTGGAGATTAGGCCAGCATGAGGCCTGCTGAACATTCATCAACTAAACCCTTCTCCCTAGTTGGTGATGAGGGCTGGGGCACAAGGACTCTGTAATTCTTGGAGGAAGCATGGATGGAACAGGAAATAGAAGAGATATGAAGGGATGAAGTTTTTCCTGAGTAAGGACAGCAGAATCTGGCCCATACTTGCTGCTTCATTCACTCTTTCCTCTGTTTTGTTTTATTTTATTTTTAAATACCTGTTTTCTCAGTTATCCAAAAACCAACTCTCACAAGCTTAGGAAAAACCTTCAGCAAAATTATGTTTATGACTAAGCAGCTTTTGCACTTCAGTGGTGGGGACTGAGACATGGAAAATGTACACATCTCCAGCCCCAAAAATATCAAAGAGCAGAAATTGATTTCCAGAAGACAGAACTCCAGGAGTGATTACATTTGGCTGAACACCATGAAAGTGACCTAGACAGACCTAATTAAATCCATGACAAGAAATACTCAAAGAAAGTGGAAAAAACTAGCAAAAATAAAAAAGGGACAGAGGTTGTGGCTGGCTGAGAGTGATGGTTTGATGTTGGTGACTAAGATACAATATTGCAGTAAGTATTCTCCCCTTTGAGAAAATTGTTCTTTGTTATTAAATTGTGCACATTTGCTGAGTGCATCACAGACGCAGCATTGAGCCAACAGCTTCCACACTATCCTCCTGTAGTCTTTTTCCAGTTACTGTATGTTCCGATATATTTTAATCTATCAGTAAAGAGAAACCATAGAGGTGGACATCATTCTGGTCTATTTCTGTGAAGTACTAAGTAGTCTCAGTTGCCACTTGCCATAGTGGCTTATAAAATGCAGCCCCCCCACTGAATCCAACTATTTAATTGTTTCCTAACCTTTTTCTTTATTAATAAGGTTTATGAAGTTATTGGTATAGCAGATGTATAAATCTATCAAATGACCATGTTATTCAAAATATTATAATTTATTACTGAAATTTGTATGAATTCATCTTGATTCTTTAAAAAAGATAGAAAAGGCTCATGTAATTATATTTCCTTTTGCATCTCCTTAGTTCAAATCTCATTCTTCAGCTTCTTCTTTTAAAGTGCAAATCTATGTAAAATTCTTATTTCTACTAATTTCTCATTGGTCTACTTCCAAAACTCTATATAGCATTAGGATACTTTGCATAGCCTTCACTTTTTAAAAAAATCAGTTTTGTCTGGGAGTATTATACTTGTTACAGCTAAAACTCGTCAATTTGTGTGTTTTATGTGAATGTTTTCAAAAAAAGTGTTGAAATTTTACCATTTTGAGAAAATTACTGCTAGTTATAAATGTCAGTATGTTGCTTAATAGTTCAGCTTGGCAGCTTTATAAGCTTGGCACTTAAAACAGGATCAAAATCTTTTCATTTCATACTTAAATTATTGAACTTAGTCTCAGAATTTACCACACTAACTCTTGGAAAACTTATACTTTTCTATATAATTTTTTGGGGGTCAAAGATTTACTAATATTGCCCAAGAAAATATTTTTAAATAAGGGCTTTTTGTAATTTGGCCATGAGTTTTGCTTTGGGGCGGGAGGGCAGGGGGGAAATAGGTTGTGTGCGTGCCATCAAGTTAAAAAGATACAATACACACAACGTTCAAACATCACCTAGACACCTACATTTGGATGTAATCTCTTTAAACAATTTAAAGCACCATTTTAATGCAACTAAATACCAGTTATTCCTTGTTTTTAAATACTATTTTAAACGCTACACCAGTCCCCATCTAGCCCACCTTTGTCTCATCCACTTATTCTTTTCTTTTCAGTTAGAAGCTCTGTGGGATAGCAACTGTAATTTGCTATATATTTGTACAGCACCTAGCACAATGGGGTACTGGCTGACCTTAGGCTAGAGTAAAATATTGTTATTGTTGTTTGTTACTATTTATAATTTTAGCAAACATAACCTGATGCATATGTCAAGTTCCACTACCTATTTCTGTTTCTCAAAGCTGCCTGGTCTGCTTCCATGATGCAGCAGTTCTGCTCCTCATATAACCCAATTAGGCAGGCTAGACAGGGACTTTGTCCAGCACCATTCCCCCATCCCACTCCTCCCTTCACTGCAGATCTTGCAAAGCCCCTGCTCCCCTCTCTCCCCCTCCCCCCAGCCACACTTTCACATCTTGCTCCATATATAGCTGTTTACCTCACCTCCCATGATATCATTGTGGAAAGGTATTAGTGCAGACACTGGCAGAGTTTTGTGGGAAACTAACATGAGGCCCCCACTTTGCGGATTTATGCCAGTGTTAGTAAGGCCTCACTTTTCCTAAGAACCAAACTCACATTTCTTTTTTTTAGAGAAAAATATTTTAGAAGCAACAACAGGCTAACTGATACCATATCTATTGTAAGCATCATTATAGAAAGTACAATCTGCAGTTTTTCTTCAAAGCTATATCACCTGCCAGTAGGACAGATGTCTTTATTAATAGTCTTCTGATTAAAAGTTTGTTGTTTACCTATGAGGATTATGCCAAAATAATCTTTTGGCTTTATGGAAGTTGAACAATTTTGTAACAGGATTCAGAGCTTGTGATTATCCTGCAGTTTATCAGCAACAGCAACCTAACCAATGAGATTGATGCACCAGCATGTTCCATTTGTAGTACTATGCAGGCATCAGTATTAACACCATGGTTTTAAACATCTCTATTGACAGTGATGAAGGTGATTGAAAAAGCTATTTAAGGACTGAATACCATCATTACATTCAACATATAGTACAGTGCATGACTTTTATTCCACTTCCGCTTTTATGACTGTGGTGACTGATAGTGATAAAGTTGATCAAATCCTGTAAAACTAGTGTTTGTGAACATGCATTTGAATTCTGACAGGCTGTTCAATTTTAACTATGCACTGAATTCTATGGGCTGGATCTTCAACTGATGGAAACTGGCACAGATTCACTGATGGATCTGAACCCAATTACAAAAGGTGAATAGCTGGCCCAGCATTCTAAAAGAGAAGTGTAACTGACTGACTTTCTACCTTGTGTAAAGTTTACTTGAGAAACTTTAGAGCAAGGATTTGAAAAAAGTCTGGCAAATGAATTGTAAAATGAGAGTGTCAGCACTAATGCTACACCTTGATTTATATTTTAATACTAATGCTGACTCTTCTCCTTCCCAAGATCTGCACCTATTTCAGGTCCTGAGATATACAAGTATTATTTCAGAGTCAATCTAGGGTCAATGTGCACTGTACCATAGGGCACATGAATGACCTGGCCATGTGTCATTAACTGTAATGTTCGAAATAATGGATGTTTTCTTGTTACCTTTTTCTGTAAAATGTAATATAAAAGATCAAAAATGAATTTTTGCTATCAAAGAAGATCGCAGGGCAGAACCCTAATTTTTGTATTACTGTTTTTAATATAATTCTGAGCATTCAACATAGCAATGTGTTGTTTCAAAAACACATGATCCTCAGCAGAGGAAATGTCTCCCTTTAATGTCTCTGGGCAATATATTTTACTGTCACATTCTACTATTTTTAATCCCTTTGAGTATAACCTTTTAAAGATTTGTCCTCTCCATTTTCTAGCAAATGTCATCAGAACAGATTTCCCCCACAAGAATGCAAATAAGTTAAATCAGTGTGTGACTTTGGTTGTCTTGTGATGGACAAATCAGTCCAGTGTGAGGTGATACTTAAGTATTATTTATGAGATACTCTATGCACAGAATCTAAGTTCCCTTATCCTTGAGATAGACCAGTGGTTCCCAAACTTTTACAGCCTGTGAACCCCTTTCACTAAAATGTCAAGTCTCGCGAACCCCCTCCTAGAAATGAATATTTCCAGGGATTTTCTCCTTTACCTGAGTATAAATTATAAAAGCAGTGATCTTGGAAATATAAAATTTGTTTTTATGACATGCTTATTACACACTATTTATTATTATTGATCATTACAGTATTTTTATTACATTATGAAAATGGCAACACTCTTCCAAGATCTCACTTTCGTAGCTTGTATCACTTTGAATAAGCCTGTTATAAGACAAGGCTCATATGTTTCATCAAGGAGTATCAGATGTGAAACAGCATGAAGATATTTAAGAAGCTAACTCAAAGAGTTCCTCCTACACAAGCTTCAGGTCTTGAGCAGTCCAGGCAAACAACGCACGTTACAACAAAGCTTAAACTTGTTCTTCATAATCATTTTAAAAACAATACTAGCTGCCTATTTAATTTTAAAAAAGCAAAAAATATTCACCTCTCTTTCCATTTCTTATAAGGAGTCTTGAAGTTTAAATCTCCTCAGTGTGATAGATATGCTTGCTTTGATCTGCTTAGCTCTTGGAAGTCCAGGGGCTCCGGGCTGCTGGCCCCGTGCCGGGGTCCCTAGGGACAGCTCTGTCCGCCATTAGGGAATTTTTTCCCGAGAACCCCCTGTAACATTTCGTGAACCCCCAGGGGTTCACGAACCCCAGTTTGGGAACCACTGAGATAGACTGAAAATCTCACAGTACGAAACACCTGATTTAAATGAGTGGAGACAACATGGTTTCACTAGGCAGTTCACCACCAAGAGCTATTTCTAAGATGATCCAGGTTCTTTTGATTTTGCAAAATGCTGTGGTGGAGACAAAAGGACCTTTTATTTGCCTCCAGTACAGCAATGGTATAAGATATGAAAAATTCTTTGCATTGCAACTAGACGTAGACCACAATTTCCATCATTGGCACAGTAGCCATTAACTAGGATGGGTGACTGCTGCAAAATGTAATCCATGAATATTTGTTTGAATGATTAACCAAATTCACTTTGACTCTTCACCACACATTAGTATCTGGTTTCCATTCAATGTATGGATGTACTAGAAAGAATGTAAGTTTTAGGCAGCTAAACATTTGCAAATATAAAATTTTGAATTTGTAAACAATTATTTGCACCAGAAAATTGATTTGAAGAGTTATGTTCATCAGGTTAGTAACAGGAAGATACTGTGTACCCACATGTTCAATCAAACTAAACAACTCAAATCTGACTTTTTACATTTCAAATACTCTCAATGAGCTGCTCACAAATAATAGAGACCAAGATTTATTCATAGAAATACTTTGGTCAATAATTGTGATAAGCCTGTACATTTGAGAAAAATCAAAGGTAGTGACCAGCAATGCACACATTGAAAGAGGCATAATTTGTCAAGCAAATTATTTACCATGAATTGTTCAGCTAGTTTTGCTATCCACTTTCCTGCTTCATGAGTTATATACCACCATGGCACCAAGACAGATACAAATAAGGAAGGTATTTGAGGGCCACCATACTGACAGAGGAAGACAAATATATGTATAATTATAAGGCCCAACAGGGCATCCATAGAGTTGTTCAAGTACATATAAGTTGTGTGTTTGTAAATGAACACATTCTTTATTTATATTATTAATAACCCCTTAGATTAAATATGAAATAAATTTACAATCCGGTACACCTCTACCTCGATATAACGCTGTCCTCGGGAGCCAAAAAATCTTACTGCTTTATAGGTGAAACCGTGTTATATTGATCCACCGGAGTGCACAGCCACGCCCTCCCGGAGCACTGCTTTACCGCGTTATATCTGAATTCGTGTTATATCGAGTAGCGTTATATCGAGGTAGAGGTGTATTGCCAAATTTAAGCATTCAAAAATCATGAGTCAGGCCCCAAAAATTCTGAGCTTGCCTTAATAATCATATTTTTTTTTAAATTATAATTTTGGGGGTTGCCTTCTGGTTTCTGAATCGTTAGGTGTAATATTTTCAAGCTTTGCTCTACAATGAGTGCTAAAAGCTTCCTATTTCTTTTACATAAAAACAGATTCTCATTACTATTTGCTCCAAATTGCTCCTCAAACACACACATACACAAATTCTCTTCAGTAGCCTCTGACTTCCTCTATCCTAGGGATGTCTTGCCTCTTCCAGCTCAGATTAGGCCCCTAAAGAGAAAAAAACATGTAACGATTTAGGCTGAGTAACTCTTTGACCCATCTGTCTTTCCCAATGATGCCTCTCTTCCCCTCCATATTCAGATCTGACTGACAGTTTTTTATTGTTTTCTCTCCAGGGCTGCAAAGCTTCTGGCAGCTCCCCATCACATTAGCGATCCTCTCTCTCTCCTGGCATTCTAGCCTCTTGCTCTGGCCTTCGATCAGGCCCCACAGAGAATTGTAATTTTTTTTTTTAAAAAAAGCTGGTGTGTGAAAGGAAGTGCAAACAGACTCTTTGCAATTCGTTTTCATTTGTCATTTTACATACTCCCTGCAGAGCATTCTGGTATGCTGCCATGCAGCTTGACAATAAATGTGCAGAAATCTTTAATAGAATGTTTAAATATTCAAATTATTTTATTTCCTTTAGGCAAAAACCCAGTGGGTTCTATTTTGTGGCCATTGCTAGTGTCTATATCTCATGTGCCTACTAAAGTAATGTTCATTGATTCAGTAGTAGGTGGGCATGAAGCAAAATATGGATTCAAAAATGTGGGCCTTGAAAACAGGCTACGAAGTAGAGAGGCCAAGTATCAGAGGGTTTGCTGTGTTAGTCTGTATCCACAAAAACAACGAGGAGTCCAGTGGCACCTTAAAGACTAACAGATTTATTTGGGCATAAGCTTTTGTGGGTTAAAACCCACTTCTTCAGATGCATGGAGTGAAAATTACAGATGCAGGCATAAATATACTGACACATGAAGAGAAGGGAGTTACCTTACAAGTGGAGAACCAGTGTTGACAAGGCCAATTCAATCAGAGTGGATGTGGTCCTTGTTCACTGAAGTAGAGAGGGGAGAGGAAATCTAGAATTCACTTGAATATTGTGGTGGTTAATTCCCAAACCAAATTCAAACCCTTTCAAGTTTCTGTTCCATTTAAGGGTGGCAAAAGGCTAAGTCTGGGATGCTGCTAACAATGGCAGGACCAAGACAAAAATTTAAGTACTCCTTCCTATAGGCACTTGCCCTCTTCCCAACCAACTAGGACTAAAGGGACCTTTTCTTAGTTACCCAGATTCATCTCCCCCCCCTTTCCCTGGGAGTACCAGCTCCAAACCCTCTTCCCAGAGAGTGACTGCTTTTTCCCATCAGTAACACCTTCTACTGCCAACTTCCTGGCTTATATAGGTCTTGCCTGTTCTGCACAAGTGAGAGCCTTCTAATTAAGGTTTCCCTCACAATCTTAATTCAACCTATCTTGCTTCCTAATAGGCTAATTGGCCCCTCTGGCTCTGCCTTAATCCTTTCAGGGCAAGTGTGGGGAGGACACCCCATCACAGAATTAATTTTTTTTGAAAATGTATAATCAAATCTGTTTGCTTGGATGAATTATGAGCATTTTAAAATAGCCCCCTTTTTATTTTTTTGGTGTGTCTATTCTTTTTTTCAAATATTTCTAGAAAAAAAAAATCCTGACATATGAGAGCTGAACATTCACTCATTTGTAGATCATTTCAAAATATAAAACATGGGTTATCTTTAAAAAGCATATTCATTTACAAATATTAAATATTAGCACCTGAGAGCTGGAGTAAAGCATTCTTCATGGATGGAATCTGGTGATAGAATGAACTTTCAGAGGAGGTCAGGTGAATTCATGATTTTATGCTGAAGGTACTCAGATCCTATGGTGATGGGTTGCAATATAAAAGCAATTGATTATGAACACTGTTAGTCACTGATGTTTCGATTTATGCTGCTTCCTTTCCATTCTCCAATTTTCTGTCGAATTAAAGTTTTAGAGTGTTGGCATGTTTGAGCATCACAATGGTAGCAGATTAATGCTTAGTATTGTGTTGGGATTGAATGTTGCCTTAATTTATGATTTCCTTACTTTTTAGCATTTGCATTGTTGGGAGGAAATACAGTCAAGCATTCTCAACTCTCAGTTAATTTTTATGTGTGGGATTTATACTGTATTTGTGTTTAAGGGGAATACAAAATAGACATGATCAGAAGAAACTGTATGGCAAGCTCTGCCTTTGAATAAGCCCCATGTGAACCTGTGTACATAACTTAAAAATGCAATATCTGAAGTACACTGATAAATGGAGAACACTGCAACTCTCTAATAGCAAAAAGTTCTATACTCTGTGGACTTGATTGTGCACCATTGAAGTCAATGGCAGCTTTTCAACTGACTTCAGCTGGAGCGAGATGAGACCCATCCCCCATCTATTTCATAACCCTGCAGGAGTAAATCCACAATAATAGAGAGATCAGGTACAAGATATTTGCATAGGAGAAAAATTTTAGTCACTCATTATTCCTCCATGAACCTGAAAGACAGAGAGCATACTACCATATTTTACATGTAGTCTGTCAGAGAGCAAGCGAGCAGGGAGCTGTTAAGAAAATAACAAGAGCTGCCCAGGGGATAGGTAATCAAATGTGAGAGAAAGGAATAACTCTGTCCCCTGGATGACACACATTTCACAGTTCCACACTACCCAGCGGTGTCACAAAAGCAAGCAGGAGAGCAAATGAAACAAAACAAAATAACAACAAGCAGGGTATCCTAGTTTCTTAATTTAAAATATATCAAAATAATGTCCTCGTGGTTTGGCCCAAATATTTCCCTTTTGTTGGGTTAGAGGTAGGATTTTTTTTATTAGAATGATGGTGCTTTCAACAGCATAGTAGGCAACATAAAGAAAAAGCCTTTTTTCTCGCTCTCCTTTATTCCCTTTCCCTTGTTGTTCTCTATTTCTGGAATGATTTGATATGGTAATTTCATTGTCATTTTGTATTCATTTTTGTCCCTTCAAATTCTGTCCTGCATGTCATTTCTTCTCCCTTTCTCTTCATGTGTTTCATCAGTAAAAATCTCTTATAATTACATTTTAGCAGTTTTACCTCAACTGCAGATTTTTTTCTAGTTGAAACGTGTCATGGAATCTTGCATCTGTCATTTCTGCAACACTGAACCCTTCCAGCATATTTCAAATTTTCCTCCAATAGAAGATCTATATTTTGCTGTTCTGTTGAATGACAAATTAAGACAAATATTCATGTGCAGTGATATATGGACAGATTTGTAAAAATCATTTGGCTAACTCAGTTGGCTAACTTGACCCCAAACCTACAATGAATTCTGCTCAGAAAGACCTGTGCACTCCTGAGGAACCCCAATGACTCATCTGGGCTGTGTGTAGGTGCATGGAGCTCACTGCAGAATCATGGCACTTGGCCAGTTATAAATATGTAAAAATCCACATACCATGCATCAGACAGTGGCAAGCCCAAAGTGCCCTTGCACAAGGAGGCCGCGAGACATACTAGTATATTCACCCTCTCCTCACTGGTCACAGTGAGCCATGCATTTGTCACTTCCAGGCTGGATTGCTGAATTCACTATATGTGAATCGATTGTGAACACAATCCACAGAGTCCTGCTGGTACCCACCTCCTCCAGATGTTATTAGCACATCAGGCTCATGCTCAAGTCCCTCCACTGCTTCTCAGTCAGTTTCAGAGGCCAGCTAAAGATCCTAATCTTCAAAACAGTTAGTGGACCAAGCCCCAGCTATATTAAAGACTGATTTTTATCTATGAACTGCATTCTTGTGGAACAGTGCAGATCACAAACCCCAAGAAGAAGTATATGAGATCTGGGGTCAAAGCATTCAAAATACCCCAAGCAGAATTTTTACCCCCAAAAGAGAAAAGTGCTAGAGGCTCCCCGCTAAGGACTTTCCTATTGCTACTGATTTTACTTGGAAGATGTGACATTACACAGCAGGGGGGGTGCTCTGTAACCCTCATATTCATCATTTGTATATAATTGTTGTGATATTTCATATAAAACATGCCATGTGTGGTATCATAGGAAAGGTTCCAGCTAAATATGTGTATCATTAATGCATATAAAATTATAACAATTGTGTTGTATGGTTTTCACTAAAATATGCTGTGGGTTTGTGAAGCGCCCAGATACTAGCTCTCCAGAGACAATGACAAGGGAGGTAACCAACACCCAGGTGGGTGCTGAACAGACATCACCAGCCATTGTTCAGCAAGGGAACTACAATGCAATGACTCACTTGCACAAGGCCACACCAGGGGAATTGCTCAACCTTGCCTGGTGACTCAGCAATGCACCCAGACATGCCTGGACTTGTGTTCTCCAATCACATGGACTAAAGGGTATAACACAGAGGCCCCATGATTGGCCTTTTCTCCTCCCCCCACTTATGCTGCAAGCAATAAGGTCACTCAGAAGACTTAAGAGTCCAACAGAGGAGACTGGCCCAGGTTCCAAGGGTGAAACCTGTATACTATGAACTGCAATATCTACTGGGTGAGAAAAACTGCTTAATCTAGGTGTTGCCCAGTCTAATGGGATTGAGAGTTTAGACTGCCTGCTTATACTTTATTTTCTTTTGGTAGCCACTCTGACTTTTTGCCTATCACTTGTAATCACGTAAAATCTATCTTTTGTAGTCAATAAACTTGTTTTACTGTTTATCTTTACCAGTGAGTTTGCCTGAAGTGTTTGGTAAATCTGCTCAGGTTTACAAAGGCTTGTGTATTGCACAAGAATGAAAGGGTAAAAAGGGAACGTTGAAAGTTGTGGCCCAGATCCCCAAAGGTATTTAGGCACTTAATGCAGAGGGCAGTTAGGGGCTAAATACCTTTGAGAATCTGGGCCTATGTGACTTCTAAGACTCACTGGTGAACATACTGTCTATATACTTTGTTACTGCTACCTGTTCATCATGAGAATGGTGATCTGACTCAGCTACATGTGTCTGGGATGTTCTAGGTCACGTAAGATTCTTGCACTTCTGTTCTCCTTCATCATGGCTAAATGCTCTTTCTCTAGTTACTCTTTTCACAGCCCGCATGTCCTTAGCCCATTGACATATATAGAAAAGGACAAGTCTTCCAGGGTTGGGAATTTAAAAAGCCTAATTTAGGTGTCTGAATAAGACAGTAAGAGAAGTGGTAACACTGAAGTAAATTGGGAAATATGGGGAAAGCAACAGTGGTGGAAGGTGGAACATTTAGTTTGATATGTGATATGCTAAAGGGGCATGTAGCTGTCATAAATTACAGAGTATGTAGGGAATATAGAGGTACTTAAGTGTTCTTTACTTGCTGTATAGATATATTTAGTTCCCTAGAAGAAATGTCTTTACCTCCCTCATTAACACTATACAACATAGGCTTTGTGTAAGAGGCTAAATGAATGTAGGCTAGAGGAGTTAATAGTGGGTAGAACATGGGATAACTAAGAAACAAAACTGGTAGAAGGATATGAATACCCAAAATGAAGGAAGCAGAATCATTCACATGTAATATCATTGAGTGATAAATGATTGAACCACTGGTTGCACATAGCACTTCAGAGCCAGGAGAAGTATCATCATCTTGATAGAAGTAGTAGTGCCAGTGATGGCAGGTTGAAACATATAACAAATTAACACTGGAGGCAAAGTATGACTCTATTAAGCAACTGAAGAAGGGCTGGAATGGGGTGAGGCAGTTATCTTATTTTTTCCCTCTGAGTCAGACTGTTTTACAAAGCTCTGTCTATAAACACTGTGGAAAAGAGTGTCACAAAAATAGTTGGTGGGGTGCTTGGCTTCTGCAGCTATGTCAGTTGTAGACCGGCACTCTCCCCATAAGCAATGGGGAAAGGCAGTAAAGGCCATTCTAGTGCCCAGGACCTTCTGCAATTTCCTTGCTAAAAGCATAGAAAACTCTTTTTTGGACAGCATTGGCAAATATTATTGGATACAAATTATAAACCAATATGTTTCTATAGAAATCGCTCTCTGAATCATAGTTATTAACCAGTTGTACTGCATATTTATGAGTTGATAAATGCATTGCTTGACAGTAAACCATTATGGAGGCTTGTCCAGTCCATACACTCCCAGCAATGTATACAGTAAATGAAATACTATTGCATTTACCAGACTGTGTTGGACTGCTGTGCCTCCTTTTCAGGAGGACATTTTGCTTAACAAATGGTGATAAAAGGGCAATTCTGCAACGTGGGAGCCTAGAAGGATCAGTCCTGTGAAATGCATACTGGAGATAGATTTTCACATGTTAATTGTGACTTAAAAGATATTTTCATTTTTGGGAAGCATAGTTGCTGGTGATGGCAATCAGACAATAACCGTGTGAAGTTATTCTCCCACAGGCATTTTGCAACTGTTAAAATAATCTCTGCATCAGCCCCATGCAGAAGTGTGACCATTGACTTCCATAGCTCCAGGGAGTTTCACAAATAACATTTTCCATCTCTTAAATCAGAGTACTTTAGTTTTCCCCATGTAGATAAAATCCACCCACACAAAGCCTTCTGTGACCTAGAACTCCCCTAATACCAATACGTTGTGCGGAAGAAGTAGTGGCCACTGGACACACATGGAACTCTCTGCTCACACTGTGAGTTAGAGAGCAGTGTGCTTCATGCCAGCTCAGAATATATTATCATGAAGGGAAGGAGCACTGGTGCTGTACCACAGACCGGCAGGTTGATGGCCACTGAATCTGCACTAATGCAAAGCTAGTGGGCAGAAAATCAGACATAGGGGACATGCTACTATTCCAGCCCGTAATTCAGAGCAGCAGCCATGGAGGTGCTATACCCAGTGGCCAGCCCCCTGGCAGCAGGAAAGGTGAATTCTGTGGGATTCCCTGCTCAGTTCTTCATTTACTTGGCTATGCGAAGGGATGAGAGTCATGAACTTCATTCCAAAAGGATGTTTAATCAACATTTTCAACAAGAGCTCAAGAAAGATAAGGACATATATCACCTACTATTCAATGTTTTCAAGTGATTTCCAGGCTTTATACAGGATCAAGTTTAGAGCTAATGAAACCCTTTATTTGTGAATAGTTATTTCGTGGCAGGGCAGAGGAGAAATGCCAACGAATATTATTCACAAGTAAATACTTGACAAGCTGTAATCAAGATTATGTCCAAAGGAAGGTCATAGAACAGTTCGAAGGAAATTAGAGGTGCAAACTCTGCCTGAAAATTGTAAATGCTAATTAATAGATGCTGTGATATTTGACGCACTGTTTGGTGTGCCTGCAGCTAATTTTCTGCCTTCAGAAAATTTGTATTTATTGGTCCAATTTTGCTTTTAGGATGAATTGGGATACCCCCCATAGAGGAAGAGGAGGAATTAATTCAGAGTTTTACAATGTGTCAGTTACCACCAGACCTGCCTCTGCATAATGTCTCTTAAAAATACTACATTTGTCACAGAAATATGACTGGATTATATAGTCTATGTCAATCCTGGATTAGTATAGCCTATATACTAATCCGTGCTTTTAGTTTCACATCATCTCAATTCCTGTAACTTTCTGCTACCAAGTTTAATAGAAAATTCCTTGCCCAAATTACTCTCCTAAAGTTCAGCTGTCAAATATTAACTTGAACTAAATGCTCAGAAGAGGAACCCCCCACACAAATACACACTCTTTTCATTCTCTCTCTGATCTAGCCTTTTATCCTGCATCTTGGTGTAGGCCCTCTGAGACAAGAGCCTCTACTATTTCCTTCCAAATTTGAAATTTCTTGACAGTAGACCTATGGAAAACAGAATCCATTAACATTAGGACAGAACAAACTGAAAACGAGTTTATCTAGTGTTTTCATGAGTTGTAACCTGTATTGATTTAATTGTTGTAAAATCCTTATGTTCTCTGTGCAAAATAATATTTAAAATTCATTCTCATTCTTATTTGCGTATGATGGACATGAAACTGCCATTTTTGGTGGCAGGAGTGTTGTCTTCAAATAAAAAAAATGGTTACAAGGTTATTGTTGGCTGGTAGGATGGAAAGATGTCCAGGTCAGTTGCCCTAATTTATGGAGTGCTACAGAGCATGGAGACCCACATATGCAAAAGCAGCAGAGGGCACATGGTGAATTCTTCTGAAATTTGTGTTGTGAGTGTTTTATTTAAAGTCCCTCTGAGTATTTCCATATATTCCAGAGGGGAGTCAGGGTAGAGTTTATTGTTCTGTGTAAAGCAATTATTAGCTTCATAGGGTTCCTCCCCATAACTGTTATAAGAGCTATCTTACAAAAATATCAAGATTTACCCCTAGTATCCTGGAAAATGTTATGTCATTAATTTATATGTTGCCCATCACTGAAGTTAGTGTCCAGGTGAGGAGTTTAGATTAAGGGCAAGTAATAGGTGAAAACTAAGTAAGACATCTGTCCTCTTGAGTTGAATCCATATATCATTGCAGGCACTAGTCCTACCAGCTTAGTTAAGATTGCAAGCCAGTTGTTGTTAGAAAGCCCTCTGCTCACATACATAACTTTTTTAAAACATTCACATTTTGGACTAATTTTTTTCATTCTTGGTCTCTGCCTGTAGGTGAACTTGCGCAGATGTTATCTTTCTCATCTTTATAAAATCTAAATATTTTTCCTATTGTGCATAAATCCTAAACAAACTTGTATTAGGCACAGCTGTAGCCAAAATAGTTGATATTTGCAACTTGACCAGGGCACTGGCCTCACTAAGGACTACTGCCTTAGCCTGATTAAAAAAAAAAAAAAGTTTTTACTTAACAATTGTGTGCTGGACACATGCAGTAGAAAAATTCTTCAAATCTAAAGGTGTGCATAAAGTACAGATGCACTGCAGATATCTTCACATCTAATGAAGAGTGTGTCTAGTTAGATAAACACTTACATACTCTGGAGTCAATTGTGGCTTTGCCACAAGCCCCATGTGTGGTATTCGCTGTCTATTTCCTAGTCTCCCCTCACACCAGGGAGGGCATTCCCTGAGCCACCCTAGACCTGACACAGCATACATCCCCCTGCATGCTGAACAGTGCCACTTCAGAAGGGTGTAGCCAAAACTCTGCCTAGTCCTGCCTACATTTGTAGATGGGAAAGATGTGCATGTGGGGGGGCGGGGTATGTAGTGGTCCTGTCTGCTCTGCCTCACCCTGCAGCTACTCACAATAAGTGCAATCCAGGCAGAGGAGGAAAGTGGCTCTCTATGATTGCTTACTCACCTGTGAAGACATACAGGATGAGCCACAATCCAGCCCTACAAGTCAGATTTTAAAAAGCCCTTTCAGCTTGTAAGGTGAATGAACTGAAGTGGTGAATAGCTGGGGATAAAAAGACCTACACACTGTGATGCTGATATCAGCAGGGCTTGTAATCACCTCAGACATTTCCAACTTTGATTCATAGAATCATAGAATATCAGGGTTGGAAGGGACCTCAGGAGGTCATCTAGTCCAACCCCCTGCTCAAAGCAGGACCAATTCCCAACTAAATCATCCCAGCCAGGGCTTTGTCAAGCCTGACCTTAAAAACCTCTAAGGAAGGAGATTCCACCACCTCCCTAGGTAACCCATTCCAGTGCTTCACCACCCTCCTAGTGAAAAAGTTTTTCCTAATATCCAACCTAAACCTCCCCCACTGCAACTTGAGACCATTACTCCTTGTTCTGTCATCAGGGTACCACTGAGAACAGTCTAGATCCACCTCTTTGGAACCCCCTTTCAGGTAGTTGAAAGCAGCTATCAAATCCCCCCTCATTCTTCTCTTATGCAGACTAAACAATCCCAGTTCCCTCAGCCTCTCCTCATAAGTCATGTGCTCCAGCCCGCAAATCATTTTTGTTGCCCTCCGCTGGACTCTTTCCAATTTTTCCACATACTTCTTGTAGTGTGGGGCCCAAAACTGGACACAGTACTCCAGATGAGGCCTCACCAATGTCGCATAAAGGGGAACGATCACGTCCCTCGATCTACTGGCAATGCCCCTACTTATACAGCCCAAGATGCCGTTAGCCTTCTTGGCAACAAGGGCACACTGTTGACTCATATCCAGCTTCTCGTCCACTGTAACCCCTAGGTCCTTTTCTGCAGAACTGCTTCCTAGCCATTCAGTCCCTAGTCTGTAACAGTGCATGGGATTCTTCCATCCTAAGTGCAGGACTCTGGACTTGTCCTTGTTGAACCTCATCAGGTTTCTTTTGGCCCAATCCTCTAATTTGTCTAGATCCCTCTGTATCCTATCCCTACCCTCCAGCATATCTACCACTTCTCCCAGTTTAGTGTCATCTGCAAACTTGCTGAGAGTGCAGTCCATGCCATCCTCCAGATCATTAATGAAGATATTGAACAAAACCGGCCCCAGGACTGACCCCTGGGGCACTCCACTTGAAACCGGCTGCCAACTAGACATGGAGCCGTTGATCACTACCCGTTGAGCCCGATGATCTAGCCAGCTTTCTATCCACCTTATAGTTCATTCATCCAGCCCACACTTCTTTAACTTGTCGGCAAGAATACTGTGGGAGACTGTATCAAAAGCTTTGGTAAAGTCAAGGAATAACACATCCACTGCTTTCCCCTCATCCACAGACCCAGTTATCTCCTCATAGAAGGCAATTAGGTTAGTCGGGCATGACTTGCCCTTGGTGAATCCATGCTGAGTGTTCCTGATCACTTTCCTCTCCTCTAAGTGCTTCAGAATTGATTCCTTGAGGACTTCTCCATGATTTTTCCAGGGACTGAGGTGAGGCTGACTGGCCTGTAGTTCCCCGGATCCTCCTTCTTCCCTTTTTTAAAGATGGGCACTACATTAGCCTTTTTCCAGTCATCCGGGACCTCCCACGATCGCCATGAGTTTTCAAAGATAATGGCCAATGGTTCTGCAATCACATCCGCCAACTCCTTTAGCACCCTCGGATGCAGCACATCCGGCCCCATGGACTTGTGCTCGTCCAGTTTTTCTAAATAGTCCCAAACCACTTCTTTCTCCACAGAGGGCTGGTCACCTTCTCCCCATAATGTGCTGCCCAGTGCAGCAGTTTGGGAGCTGACCTTGTTCGTGAAGACAGAGGCAAAAAAATCATTGAGTACATTAGCTTTTTCCACATCCTCTGTTACTAGGTTGCCTCCCTCATTCAGTAAGGGGCCCACATTTTCCTTGACTTTCTTCTTGTTGCTAACATACCTGAAGAAACCCTTCTTGTTACTCTTAACATCTCTTGCTAGCTGCAACTCCAAGTGTGATTTGGCCTTCCTGATTTCACTCCTGCATGCCTGAGCAATATTTTTATACTCCTCCCTGGTCATTTGTCCAATCTTCCACTTCTTGTAAGCTTCTTTTTTGCTTTTAAGGTCAGCAATGATTTCACTGTTAAGCCAAGCTGGTCGCCTGCCATATTTACTGTTCTTTCTACACATTGGGATGTTTTTTTCCTGCAACCTCAATAAGGATTCTTTAAAATACAGCCAGCTCTCCTGGACTCCTTTCCCCCTCATGTTATTCTCCCAGGGGATCCTGCCCATCAGTTCCCTGAGGGAGTCAAAGTCTGCTTTTCTGAAGTCCAGGGTCCGTATTCTGCTGCTCTCCTTTCTTCCTTGTGTCAGGATCCTGAACTCGACTATCTCATGGTCACTGCCTCCCAGGTTCCCATCCACTTTTGCTTCCCCTACTAATTCTTCCCGGTTTGTGAGCAGCAGGTCTAGAAGAGCTCTGCCCCTAGTTGGTTCCTCCAGCTCTTGCACCAGGAAATTGTCCCCTACACTTTCCAAAAACTTCCTGGATTGTCTGTGCACCGCTGTATTGCTCTCCCAGCAGATATCAGGGTGATTAAAGTCTCCCATGAGAACCAGGGCCTGCGATCTAGTAACTTCTGCTAGTTGCTGGAAGAAAGCCTTGTCCACCTCATCCCCCTGGTCTGGTGGTCTATAGCAGACTCCCACCACAACATCACCCTTGTTGCTCACATTTCTAAACTTAATCCAGAGACTCTCAGGTTTTTCTGCAGTTTCATACCGGAGCTCTGAGCGGTCATACTCCTCTCTTACATACAATGCAACTCCCCCACCTTTTCTGCCCTGCCTGTCCTTCCTGAACAGTTTATATCCATCCATGACAGTACTCCAGTCATGTGAGTTATCCCACCAAGTCTCTGTTATTCCAATGACATCATAGTTCCTTGACTGTGCCAGGACTTCCAGTTCTCCCTGCTTGTTTCCCAGGCTTCTTGCATTTGTGTATAGGCACTTAAGATAACTCGCTGATTGTCCCGCTTTCTCAGTCTGAGACAGGAGTCCTCCCCTCTTGCACTCTCCTGCTTGTGCTTCCTCGCGGTATCCCATTTCCCCACTTACCTCAGAGCTTTGGTCTCCTTCCCCCAGTGAACCTAGTTTAAAGCCCTCCTCACTAGGTTAGCCAGCCTGCTTGCAAAGATGCTCTTCCCTCTCTTCGTTAGGTGGAGCCCATCTCTGCCTAGCACTCCTCCTTCTTGGAATACCATCTCATGGTCGAAGAATCCAAAGCCTTCTCTCTGACACCACCTACGTAGCCATTCATTGACTTCCACAATTTGACGGTCTCTACCCAGGCCTTTTCCCTGCACAGGGAGGATGGACGAGAACACCACTTGCGCCTCAAACTCCTTTATCCTTCTTCCCAGAGCCACGTAGCCTGCAGTGATCTGCTCAAGGTCATTCTTGGCAGTATCATTGGTGCCCACATGGAGAAGCAGGAAGGGGTAGCGATCCGAGGGCTTGATGAGTCTCGGCAGTCTCTCCATCACATCGTGAATCCTAGCTCCTGGCAAGCAGCAGACCTCTCAGTTTTCTCGGTCGGGGCGGCAGATAGATGACTCAGTCCCCCTGAGGAGGGAGTCCCCGACCACCACCACCACCCTCCTCCTTCTCTTGGGAGCAGTGGTCGTGGAACCCCCATCCCTAGGACAGTGCATCTCAATCCTTCCAATCGGTGGAGTCTCCTTCTGCTCCCTTCCCTCAGATGTATCATCTAGTCCACTCTCCGCATTAGTACCTGTGGAGAGAACATGAAAACGGTTGCTCACCTGCATCTCCGTTGCTGGTTCATGGACGCTCCTCTTTCTTCTTCTGGAGGTCACATGCTGTCAAGTTTCTTCACCGTCCCTCAGTCGCCTCTGCGCAACCTGCTCCGATTCCTCAGAACGTTGTGCCTGTAGAAGCATATCCTGATGTCTGTCCAGGAAATCTTCATTTTCTCACATGCAACGCAGGGTCGATACTTGTTTCTCCAGACCTCGAACCTTCTCTTCCAATATGGAGACCAGCTTGCACTTTGTACAGACAAAGTCGTTTCTGTCCTGTGGAAGAAAGACAAACATGGCACAACCTGTGCAGGTTACAACAACTGAACACTCACCTTCCATAATTTCTTCCTTCTAAGAGCTTCCTCAGCTGTTGCAGCAACTCACAGAAGCCCATGAGATGTAAGCCTCAGTGGGCTCTCTGCAGGCGAAAGCCCAGGCAAACTCCCTCTGTTAGCCTCCGCTGTTCGCCGCTCAGCTGGTTCATATAAGTTTCCTTGGTCCATATAAGTTTTCTGGAGCCTGATTCTGATCTCACTTACACAAGTGGAACTCCACTTCCATAGAGTCCCTCCTTATTTACACTGAGGAAAATGAGAGGGGAATTAAGCCCCTGATATGAACTTCAGGTGATATCTCAAGACCTTCTCTTTTTTTCCTTACAAAAGCATATAGCTAACTAAAGGTGCCCTTAAAAAAAACAAAACACAACAAACAAACCTTTAAATTTCATATAAAATCCTCGCACTACTGCAACAGTAATGCTAATTTTTTTTACTTAGAATATGGATAGTGTATGCCTGTGTATTTATATATAGCATAATACATATAAAGTATAATTGTGTAAGTATGTTACACACAACCACTGCTACAAGGAAATATGTAACATTATGGCATCATGACCAGCTCCACCATAATATAGATATAGTTTTTATAGAGACTGGGCCAGAGTCTCTACAGCCTAGCACACTATGTAGTCATTTACACTACTGTAAAGTGAGTGTAAAACCCTGCCAAATCGGAAGGATAATGATTTGAACACACTACACACTCATTTTGCATTGCTGTAAATAATTACACAAGTTACAGGGCCACTGGGATTATGTCCCATTACATATAAAAAGTTAATCAGGTTTCCCTTCCTTTCCAAGCTTCAGGTTTAGTTCAGTTTGGACTTTGTCCAAGGATTCTGGTCTATTCTTATTATATTCTAACCAAATTATCCATCTCTACTAAAATAATTGCCTTTTGATATCAAGTGTAATTGTTTCAGGTGCACAGATGAGATGACTGTTATGTCAAATACAAACATGTGATAGTCAAATGAAAAATAGTCCTGAGAGTGTGAAAAGAAAACAAATCGATAATAGAAAAGGTGATCAATTTTATGATACTTCAAGACCATAATTTGGAGAGTTCATTAAATACACTGAAGTGTGCCCCAAACAGTTGAGATGACACCAAGAGTAAAGGAATTGACACTGTCTGAACTACAAAGGTGAATTGAGATACTTGAAAAGGAAGTCGGCTTGAGAGTGAGAAAATAGTGCCAGGAAAAAATGGAAGAGCTAATCAGAAATCATGAATTAAAATTAAAGAGTATGCTTAGCAAAAATAAAACAGGAAGACCTGTGAGGCAAAGTGCAGCTCACACATTGTTCCTGACATCTGTAAACATG
>NW_020664417.1:45560457-45659116 GCF_002925995.2 Terrapene triunguis | reverse complement strand
GTGGAGGGTCCTCTTTTTTTATTTAATAGATATGGTAACCCTAATTTAACATTATTTGGCAATAAAGAGAAGTCCAAACAACAGAGTTAAAAATAATTAGAAAGAGGACAAATAGTACATTATGCAAATGTTCATAGATTGTTGGTCAACTTCCAACTATATTTGGAAGGCCATACTAGCTATATTACTAAGCAAAATACATTCACACAGAAAACACTATCTCTTTCACATTACCTTTAGTTACTCTTATTCTTTGCTGAACACATATCAATTAAAATCTGAAGCATTTGCTAAATAAGCAATGAAATAAATATGTTTTAAAGCCTTAGGAATAGTTATCTAAAAGTATGATAAAACTAAAAATTATATGGTACCTTGTGAGTCATGTATGCCCAGGAAGGCTGTGGATATAGCTTAACAGCAGGCCAGCCTATGATATTTGGAGAAAAGGTTAATCTTTTCCTGAAAGCTAAATTCCCACCAAATTTCCCCCCCACCCCCCCACCTGCAACAGAACTCCAGACCTACAACAAGTTTCAGCAATAATTGGGAGGCAGAAAATTCCATGTATATGAGTTCTACTCTCGACTCCTTTCAATTCTAACTCAGTGGGCAGGAGATGTAAAGCTTCTGAGACTCATCTCACTTAGGCTCTGTGCTCATCCTCTAATTAGCCAGGGATTTTTAAAATAAAAAATTACCTGACTGTTTTGGCATGATGTTCCTGCATATCAGCTACATGTAAATTATATTGGAATCTGTCAAGCACAAAGGAGAACTTTCCTGTTGTGGCGTAGTCCCAAAAATCAAATATGAGAACAGACAGACACTAGAAGATGAGATTCTGATGGTGATGGTGGAGAATAGTGAGAGTGTCTTGTACAGTATTTAGTACCCATTTTTGCTGGCCTCTTCTAGATCAATTAGAGTTTGTAAAGTTTCTTTTAGAATTAAAACCTTTCCTCAGTCAGAGCAACAACTGATACATTTCACAGGAACAGTAAGTCAGAAATACTATTCTATATGATGATTTGCAGCTCAGAGTTCTGCTCATGGCATTTTAATCATATTTATCATAGATTTGTTTGCTTTGGTATATTGGTATTTCAAATGAGTCTCTCTGGAGAGAGAATTTAGGATTCTATTCTACCTCTCACTTCGCTTAGAGCAAATTTTAATGATTCTTTAATATCATTGTTTACATTACCAGGGCCAAACTCTAATACCAACAGAAGCTGTATGCCAAGAAGTTCCAAAAGAAGCCCGGGGAAGAATGTCATAGAGCAGCAACAGACCCACTTTGCAGCAACCCCTACTATAGTCTACTGCTGTGTAACCTCTGTGTCTCACGTGCCGCTGCTGTCTGTAATGGGAGTGGTGGGATGACTAGTGGATTGGAATTACAGATCCAATGGTTTCATTCTTGCTCCTCCCCCAGCCTACCTTGCCTTTTGTGAACTGTGCCTTTAAGAGATGCAGTAGTGTCCCACTCCAGGAAGTGCATCTGGCCAGGTGTGGCATATGCAGAGTGCTCTCCGGGTAAGCTGCAGTAAAGCTCTATTTGTTGAAACCTCCCCAGGTGTGTCTCTGCAATAGTGTTTCTGGGTCAGATATCAAACCACAGACCCCACCCACAAAACAATTCCCTCCTCTCTGAAGTTCAGGGAGTCTCTCTGGAGCTAAGCTCTGTGAATTCTGTGTGGTCAGATTTTGGAATCAATACAAAATTTTCATAGAATCATAGAACAATAGGGTTAGAAGGGACCATAATGGTCATCTAGTCTAACCCCCTGCCAAGATGCAGGATTGCATCTAAACCATCCAAGACAGATGGTTATCCAATTATCCCTCTGAAAACCTCCAGTGAAGGAGCTTCCACAACCTTCCTAGGCAGTCTGTTCCATTGTCCTATTGTTCTTACAGTTAGGAAGTTTTTCCTGAGATTTAATCTAAATCTGCTATCCTGTAGTTTGAGCCCATTGCCTCTTGTCCTGCCCTTTGTGGCAAGAGACAACAACTTTTCTCCATCCTTTTTATGGCAGCCTTTAAAGTATCTGAAGACCACCATTATGTCCCCCCTCCCCCCTTAATCTTCTCTTTTTCCAAATGCAACATATCCCGCTCATTCAGCCTTTGCTCATATTGCTTGCATTTCATACCTTTGATCATCTTTGTCACATGCCTCTGGATCCTTTCCAGTTTCTCTACATCCTTTCTATACATCGGTAACCAAAATGGGATACAATACTCCAGATGTGGCCTAACCAGTGCCAAGTAGAGTGGTACTATCACCTCTCGTGACTTAATGCAACCTAAAATTGCATTTGCTTTTTTTTTTTTGCAACAGCATTACATTGCTGACTCATGTTGAGGTTGTGATCTACCACAACTCCTTCTCAGCAGTGCTGCTGCCAAGCCAGTTATCCCCCATTCTGTATTTGTGCATTTGTTTTCCCCCCAAGTGTAGCACTTTACATTTGTCTTTGTTGAATTTCATTTTGTCGTCTATAGCCCAGTTCTCCAATTTATCAGGATCCCTCTGAATTTTAGCTCTAGCCTCCAAAGTGTTGGCAACCCCCCCAACTTTGTGTTATCTGCAAATTTGATCAGTATATTCTTTATTTCTACATCTAGGTTGTTACTAGAGATAGTAAACACCAGATAGAGAACAAATCCCTGTGGAACCCTCCTGAAGCCTCCCTCTAATCTGACATCATTCCATTAATAGTTCCTCTTTGTTTGTGGTTGTTTAATCAATTATGTATCCACTTAACGGTAGTTCTGTCGAGCCCACATTTCAATCAAGCTGGTTTGGCATGGTTTGTACTGAGTAAATCCATGATGGCTGCTAGTGACTACCCCTTCATCCTCCAGGTATTCTCAAATTGAATGTTTTACACATTGCTCTAGTAGCTTCCCAGGTATCAAAATCAGATTCACTGGTCTATAGTTCCCCCACTCCTCCCTTTCCCTCTTTTTAAAGATGGGCATAACGTTAGCCCTTCTCCAGTCTTCCGGGACCTCTCCTGTCATCTATGAGTTTGCAAACATTATTGCCAGTGGCTCTGAAATTTCTTCAGCTAATTCCTTCAGTACCTTGGAGTGAATAGCATCAGGCCCCACTGACTTGAATTCATTCAGTTTGGTCAGAAGATCTTTGACATGTTCTTTACTTATCCCGACCTGCATCCCTTCCCCTTTATTGTCTTTGATAACTTTGCTAGTCATCTGGTCATGTTATTTTTTTGTGCGAAGGCTGAAGCAAAGTAGGCATTGAGCAGCTCTGCCTTCCTATCATCTTCCATTACCAGCTCACCTACTTCATTAAGCAGCGGACCCACACCATCCCTGATCTTTCTTTTTTGTCTGACATATTTGAAGAATTCCTTCTTATTGTCTCTAACATTCCTTGCCAGCTGTAACATTCTTTGCTTTGGCTTTCCTGATTTTGTCATACATGGGAATAGTGTGAGCATGTAGGATTTCCTTGGTGACATGCCCCTCCTTTCATTTCTTATTTGTATTCCTTTTGGTTTTTAGATAGTTAAAAAGCTCCTTGTGTAGCCATATTGGCCTCCTGTGTCTCTTCTTATCTTTCCTCTGCATTGGAATAGTTTGATGTTGAGCCTCTAGTAATGTATCTTTTAGGAACTGCCAGCCCCCTTTGACTCCTTTTCTTCCTAATTGGTCTTTCCATGGGATCTTGCCTATTATTTCTCTGAGTTGGTTGAAATCCACCTTTTTGAAGATCAGTGTCCTTGTTTTGCTGTTTTTGTATCCTCCTTTCCTTCGGATCTTGAATTCTATTAAATCATAATCACTTCCTCCCACGTTCCCAACCACCTTCACATTCACAACTAATTCATCTCTGTTGGTCAAAAACAGATCCATATTTTTAACTGGATACAGTTATTTAAAAAGAATGAGCTCAAGTTTTAAATTGAGGAACCCTTGAATTTTGGTCACAGTTCTGCCCCAGATTAATTGGACAACATCGAGCAAGTCACTTCATTACTTTTCCTCAATTTTCCTACTTGTAAAAAAGGGATAAGAATGATGATTTATGTTCTCCTGTAACATCAAGGTTTTGCAAGGCTTTACTACTTATAGGGCTTGGTCTAATCTTCACAGAAATGATTGGGAGTCTTTCCATTGATTTCAGTGGACATTGCATCAGAACCTTAATTTGCAAAGGACACAGGGTATGTCTACACAGCAAAGAAAAACCCGTGGCTGGCCCATGCCAGCCAACTTGGGCTAGTGGGGCTTGAGCTGCAGGGATGTTTCACTGCTGTGTAGACTTCTGGGCTCAAGCTGGTGCCTGAGCTCTCGGACCCTCCCACCCCACCCGCTCCACAGCCCAAATCCTGCAAGCTGAGTTGGCTGGCACAGGCCAACCACAGTTTTTTCTTTGCTGTGTAGACATACCCTAAGAGAATTTCAGATGGAAGGTACTACAGTGATACACAGTATTATTATTATCATCAATTTTTGTACAGTGTGTACTATGTATGTGCTAATTATTATTGCTGTTCATATATTTACTCAGTGACAAGAAAAGTGCTCGGTTCTGTACATAACTAAAGCAAAGTGATCTCCTCCCTTAAGATCCAATAGCTTTGCATGTAATAGTAACAAATGGTAGAACAGGGTCATGTGAGAAAGGATGAGGATTTTAGCAATACATTACATTTTAAATATAAAAGATTATTAGTGCTATATATTATCAGCCAGTTAATTAAAGTAGCTGCCATCGGAAATTTGTATGTGAAGTCTCTCCCTACCCCATCCATTGCTCCCTAAACCTAGGGATCCCTTTCCTGTTGTGTGAACCTGTAACCTGTTGCCTCCTTCTCCCAGCCAACATGGGTCCTTCTCATATCCTTATCCCCCCTTGCTTTCATGGTTACACCTTCTCCAACCCTTGAAGTACCTTCCCAATTACTCCATTCACTGTGGCTTCCTAACTGTCCTCCTCAACCCCTCCTCAGAGAACCATTTCCTCCCATGCCCAATCATTGTGACTCCTCCCCACATCCATCCCAGCTCCACCTCGCCCTACTTCTCCAAGTCCTTTTCCTTCCTTGCATAAAACATCTAATATTGAAAGGGGAGAAGTCAGTGAAGATTTTTGTGTATAAAAACATATGTACAGAAATCTTTATGTTTAAGAGTTTCCTTTGTCAACCTCTCACTCCCACTCATTGCATTGGCCACACCAATCCCAGAGACTCCTTCCCTCCAACCTGTATCTGCCACAGTTCTCTTCTGATACCTTCCATTAGTTTCAGAGCTCCTTGGGGAGGGTATGTGTGAGCGGTGGATCTAGACAACATGACTTTGCTAAATCTCTACCTGGCATAGTTTCCAGATTTTCTAATCACTCCTGGTCTTTTGACAGATATTTTCATGGCACTTTCTAAAGTCAAATGAATGCCCATCCACAATCCAGAGAAATGCTGGAGGTTTGTATGCAGAAAAAACTCTCATGTAGTGCTACTAGCTTCCCTCCAATTATGGTCTCAAAGAGAGGCATTTAGATAATATATAGCTATATTAGACACTGACAAGATCAGCTTGCTAGGTACTAGTACATTACTACTTTCCCAGAGGAAAGGAATGAGATGTCTAAGTCAGATGGAACATCCTTATAACACGACTGTACATGACAGTATTGACCATTCTTCCTAGGGACAGGGACAGGAGGCCCTTCTTCCCATCAACCAGGCTTTTCTGTGCCAGTCAAAATTCAGCCAACCCTGCAACCACTTTGTTTATTTACTCTTGCAAATAGTACTCTGTTAAGATGCCTAGAGAGAGACTTGTCATCACAGATTAGTACATAATCTCCTTAATGAGCTAGGAAGTCTAGTATGGATCATTGGATCCAATGTATCATTTATAGCAAACTTTTATCCTCATTGATAGGAATTTGTAAAGGTTTAGAGCAGGGGTCTCAAACATGCAGCCCGTGGAGCTCTTCCCTGCAGCCCGCCAAGCTCCCCGCTCCCCCCCCCCCCGAGTTATTTTATGTCGCAGCTAAGCTCCCTGCTCCCCAATGTTTGGGGCCGGGTCTCCCCCCCGGCCCTGCCTGCCACCCCCACGCGTCTCCCCCGAGTGTCCCCCGGGCTCACTTGCTGCCCTTTCACTGCCCCGGGGCCTGCAGCTCATGCTGACTCCACTCTGCGGGCTTCCAGCATCACCTGCTGCCTCAGGGTCCTAGTGCCCCCCCCCCACTATGGCCAGGGCAGGCTGCCCTTCCCCTTCCCTTCTGCCCTAGTTCTGAGTCTCTCCAATGCCCCGAGCATCTCCAATGCCCCAAACCCCTCATCCCCAGCCCCACAGCCCTCACCTCTGCACCCCCTCTTATCCCCAAACTCCATCCCAGAGCCTGCACTCCCCACCCCCTACCCCAGCCCAGAGCCTGCACCCAAACTCCATCCCAGAGCCTGCACCACAGACCCCCTCCCCCACCCAAACTCCCTCCCAGAGCCTTAGGCAGGTGGGGGTGGAGTTGGGGGGGGGCAGGTTCTGGGCACTACCAAAATTTCTACAAACCTGCCACCCTGGAAGAGGCAGAGCAGGGGTGGAGTGGTGGTGCAGCCCAGTGCAGTGGGGGGGCTTTAATAGAAGTAAATCTAACTAAGTGCGTGTTTTGTCCTTTGAGTGAGGTGCATTACTGTTGGTGATGCTTAGCACTTTCCAGAAGGGAGGGGGAGGAGCAGGGCCTCATGGAAGGGGTGGAGTGGGGGCGGGGCTGGGGGCAGCAGGGAGGGGTGTCAATGATGCGGCCCTCAGGCCAATGCATTAGTCCTCATGTGGACCTCGTGGTCATTTGAGTTTGAGACCCCTGGTTTAGAGTATAGTAACACTAATTTAATAAACTCTACTAGCAAACCTCAGTTCTTTTATTATAGAATTCTCAAACCATGTCAAGCCCTTCGGCCCCTTTCCATGCTTTGCCTATTGGATGAAGTTTCTGCCTCCAAAAGATCATCTAGAATCCAGAGAGACTTTGCTTAATGTTTCCAGCCTCTGAACAATCATGACATTCTCCCATGAATGTAGGTTGCTTGACATATACATGCACAGTACATATTGGTGCACACTCCATCTATTCCATGACAATATCACTGTTCTGTACCTTTTCTCTAGATTAGAACTGTTCCTTCTCTTCATATTCAGATTTTTATTGAACTATGCAGGGAAATAACATTCTATTTGTATATGCTTTGAAAAATCACTTCAACAGTAAACTATTTTACAGTATATTTGTTGTTTTCATAGGTGAAGGATAAGAATATTATTTCAATGACAAATAGAAGTCATTCCTAAAATAAGTATTTATTCTGATTCTGTGTGACCTTGGGCAAGTTGCTTTATCTCTCTGTGCATCAGATCACCTTCTCTAAAATGGGGGTGATACATTTATTTTCTCCAACCTTTTGATTGGCTTTTCTGTATAGATTGTAAAATGTTCCCAGCAAATACTGTCCCTTACTACACGTTCATGCAACATCTAACACCATGAAACTCTGATCTTCGTTGAGGTCTGTGACCAGGGTGCCATGGGGGCCACGCTCAGATTGCTCAATTAGGGCGAACTGGAAAGAATGGGGCAGACAATCCGCAAAACTGGTGGTTATTTCTAATACTTAGATTCACCAGGCCAGCAACAAAACAGCTTCTACAATACCTTATTGGTTGCCCAGAAGCCAAAAACACAGTTCCCTTAAAGCAACACAGCCTTGGGCTACCATTCAGACAGCCAAGAAAATATGATGAGGATTACTGAAAATCTTGTTCATCATATAAGAAGTTCTACCAATCCCAAAGCATCAGACACATTATCCACCAGGTTACTGAATATCTCCGATCTTACGCAAATACACGCTTACAGCCAATTCTTATTAACTAAACTAAGATTTACTAAAAGGAAAAGAAAGAGAATGTATTGGTTAAAAGATCATTATACGTGCAGATATGAATAAAGTTCTTAGGTCAGTTTCACAGTAGAGATGGTGAGCTTTGAAATTGCAAAGAGTCCTATTCAGAATCAGTTCATCAGGTTATAGTCCAACAACCAATATCAGGGTGATCCAGAATGGAACTGGAGACCTCAGTCTTGCGACTCAAACTTCCCCTGACAAAGCTTGAGCAGATCTGAGATAACAGGATCGGGACCCAAGAGTTCTTTTTATAGTTCTCTAGCAGGCTATTGACAGCCTCTTGACAGCAGGTGTTCCTTGGGTGAAGCATTGTGGTTTTGAAGTAGAATCTCCTATTTCCTGTATCTACATAGGTAACTAGTTACATTCATCATCAGCATAAGGTAATTATCCATTAAGCAGTTCATAGACAGTTTACTACAAACTTCAAAGAGAAATATAGACAATGACATTATTACACCGAAGTTTCATCTAAATGTTAATATTCCCTTTTGGTCTCTGAATCAATAGAATATAGTAACAGACAGGAACTGTCTGTTTACATGGTTAACAGCTAACAAGATATAAGTAAACACATACAATTAGTATTACCTCTAATTCTCTAACACAGATTGGAATTTCAAAGCTGTAGTCTATTTAACATGGCTATGTTAGCTATTTATAAGGAATAGCCCTAATTACCATTCACATACTTTCCTACTATGTCTTTAAAGGTTGAATTTGGGTCATTTAGCCTGCAAGTTACTTAACCCTTTCTGGCTTAATGTCACAAGGTCTCTAAGCACTACTGCAATACAAATGATGATACTCAAATGCATAAATTAACCTCACTCTTCATTTAAAGGCAACAAAAGTGTTATGAGAACTGTTTTACTGAATTATTATAATGGAAGGCCATTAGATGGCACCACATTTTGTTTTTGTAAGAACAATGTTTATGGAAGGACTTTATAGGAGGAAAAGAAAGAAAATCAGAGAAAGAAAGCTGCAATAGCAGGCACTGCTGGTTTGTCTGTACAATTCTAATCCACCCCTTGTAAGCTATGAGAGCCATATTCTGAATTATGATCTCATTAGTCCTACTTCATGGTGGTTGGTTTGATTTTCGTGTTTTTGTTTATTTAGAGATCTGTCCTATGCTGGGGGAACAACAAATTATAGAGGCTGCTGTTAATTTCTCAAATATGTTCTCATTTTGTTTTTTTGTGCAGTGCATGAGCTGAGGCTATGTCTCCACTACAGCTGCACCGCTGTAAGGTCTCCCGTGTAGCTGCTCGATGCCATCTCTCCTGCTGGCAAAATTAAACCACCCCCAACAGTGGTGGTAGTTATGTCAGCAGGAGAGCATCTCCCACCAACATAGCAATGTCCACACCAGCGCTTTTGTTGGTTAAACTTATGTTGGTTGGGAGGAGTGTTTTTTTCACACCCCTCACCGACAAAAGTTTTACTGGCAAAAGTGATAGTGTGGACATATCCTAATATGGGTTAAGAACTAACTCTTTATTGTTCTATAAATAATGGTTGGTAACATGAGAAGTGGTCATACTGTGCTTGATTCAAAGGCCACCAAAATTAATGGAAAGACTCCCATTGTTTTTAGTGGGTTCTGGATCAGGGTCTTAAAAAACACTATAAAAGCCATGTTTTCTTTCTGATTTACCCTTTGCACTATGTCAGAAATATCCGCATGCAGAGTGTTGACTATAGGTCACAAATAAATTCAGATATATTTATGCTGTACCAAATTCCTTCCCCAGGGCACTCCCACCTCCCAGCCCTGGGCTGGGCCTCTGCATTCACACAGGCCTCTGCTCAGCAATGCCCAGGCATTCCATCATTCTGGTGCAGTCATAAGAGGCTCAGCCCTCCACCTGAGCCCCAGATAGTCCAGGGTTGTCAATGAATACAAAGGAATTGTCTCACAGGTGTGCTAAGGCTCTCTTTCTTCAGCGGGCTTCAGTTACTCTTTGGCCCTAGATAGATTCACAGACTAATATGGAGAAGAACTCCCAATAAAGGTGAATCACCATCAGGTATCATTGCCTACTTTCCAATTTCTTAAAACTGGACACTACAGGCCTCCCACCCTTGTTGCTCACTCGCTCCCCCTCCCCCCGGGACTCACCTGCTGCCTGCAGAGCCAGGCTGGGAGCTGATGCAGAGCCTACCTGCCCACAAGACTCTGGTAAGAGACGCCCTGGCTCAGAATGGGCTGGAGCGGGTTGATGATCTGGCGCCCTCCCCATGCACTGCTCTGTCCCCCACTCTGGCCCCTCCCGGTCCCCACGCTCCCAGCCAGACTGGCAGGGCGCAGGCTGGTGGTGGAGTTTGCAGGCAGCGCCCCCCCTTGTTCTGGCGCCCTTGCAGGTGGTAACCAGACATTTGGTGTCCGGTCAGTACTTCTGACTGGACACCACGCAGCTGCGTCTCCTGTCTGGGGTCTGTACAGCCTCGCTGGAGGACAGGGCTGGGGGTGGTACAGCCACGCCGGGGGAGCTGGTGGCGCTGGACACTGGCTCCTGGGAGCGGCGGCCTCACGTTCTGCTTCTTTCACCGCTGTGATTCCCGGGAGAGCCCGACGGTTGAGCGGATACCGATTTCTATCCATGGATATCTGCATCTGTGGGTATACATTTCTATCTGCGCAGGGCTCTACAATTCATTCTTGAAAATGTATAGAGCCCTGCGCGGATACAAATGTATACCCACGGATGCAGCTATCCACAGATAGAAATCAGCATCCACTGAACCACAGGGCTCTTCCGGGAACCACAGTGGTGAAAGAAGCAGAACATGGGGCCGCCGCTCCTAGGAATCAGCACCCCACACCGGCAGCTGTGAGGTGCTGGGGGCAGGGCTGGAGGGTGGGGGTGGTACTGCAACATTTAGAAGGATAATTCAAACGGCTCATTGGAGTTGGTGACCTGGTATCAAATGGGTGTAGATGAAAAATCTGTCATCCAATGAACAATGATCTAGAGCATTGTTCTGTACCAATCAGGATACTTTGAACAAAATTAGAAAGCAACATATTTTAAAAGCTGAGAGAAACAAAACATTTATGATAAGAATATAATCACCAGGACCATTTCGTGGTTAGGCAGTCAAAAGATAATGAGGCAATTAATTGGATGCTGGGAAATAAAAGTCTATATGAAGCCAAACAGATGTCCTCTTGAAGGCGTGACAACTAGCTGTTTGAGCCACAAGTCTCTTATAAAAGCAGCACTAAATGAAATGTAGGAAACAATTAGAAGCCAAATTGCAGGGTGTCTTTTCTGACACATTGTACTCAGAGTTAGGTGGCCACCTAGGATTTATTTTGTTCTGACATGTAAGGTTTTCAGTGAATGTAGGCGAGAACAAGGAAACTCTATTAATTTTCTGGGCACTATTTTTTTCAAGATAGAACTTTTCAATGCTCTGTTGGGTTAATTGGTTAAGATCAGAGGTTCATGCTAGTTGGACAAAAAAGGATGATTTTCTTTTCATGACAGACAGAAAAAAATCAACAATACAAAAATATGGTTCCATCTCTTCAAAGTATACTTGTTATAAAAATAAGATTTTTCTGCTTTGAAATAAAAGCTCTTTTTGACATTACATTTAATTTCAGAACCCTGCAGACATCCACTTGTGCTGTGTCCACATTGAACTGCAAAATTAGAAACACATTATCGATGAGCAGAGATTTACTTTAATCTTGCTTAGTTTGTTTTTCCCCTTTCACACTTAACCACTCTCATCTACAACCCATTGGAGAGGGCCAGTTCAAGGCCCTGGCACCATTTATGTCCCACTCGAGCTCTGTTTTGAGGCACTATAAGTGGTGCCCAGCCTTGTGTTTGCTTCCAGCACAGGGATGAATTTCATCTGAAGTGATCATTCACTGCCCCAAGTACATTTTTCTACTTAGGATTCCCAGACTGACAATTGTATGCAGTGTTGTTGTAGCCACGTCAGTCCCAGGATATTATATAGACAAGGTGGATGAGGCAAAATCTTTTGTTGGACCAACTTTTGTTGGTGAAAGATTCAAGCTTACGAGCTACACAGAGCTCTTTCTCAGGTCTAGGAAAGCTTGTCTCTCTCACCAACAGAAGATGGTCCAATAAAAAAATATTACTTCACCCACCTTGTCAGACTGACAGTTGTTAGTGACTGACCAATTCTACATAACCTCTGCCAGATTGCCTGATGAAAAGTTGTAGTTTTATATTATATCATGACATCAGCTAAGGTGCTCAAGGTAACAGAACCCTAGCTGAAAAGTGTTATTGGCAAATCAACTTTTGTGAGGGGGTTTCTCTGTAGAACGCACTCTCCTCTTTGAACCACCAGGGCCTGGATTTTGTTAACCAAAGGGCTGCAAAGGTTTCCCCTCCCCCCCCACCCTGGAGCTTTCAGGGGAAGGTGTTGGCAGATAGTAAACTCCACATCTGACCGTCTAACTATTGATATTGTGGGCAAGTATTGTTGTGATTCCATATGAATAGTTCATTTGTATTTTGTGCAATTTGTATTTTAGTAATTGCATATTTTAATCATTATAAAAGTACCAAGAGTCAGAGATAGATGATTCAAATTAAATAATTATGAGTAAATAAAATTAGTATAGTAGCACACAGCACACTATAGCTTGAAAGGTATTAATGTACTGAGATTCCAAATTCTACATGCAAGCATGTCTTGACCTCTTTAATTTGGTGTAAGTTTTGTTTGGTTTTGGTTTTTCTTTTAAGTAAGAAATATCACCTTTGTCATCTTTGTCCGGCTTGTCCTCATCCAGCCCTCTATGAATGCAAGTCGACACCACACCGTTCTAGCAAAAACTTTGTTACTGTCTGGTGTCATACAGCGTCTGAAAATTAACTGGTGATCTCATTTCATGTCCCGTCATCAGTGGATGGGTCCACATTATAACAATCACCTTCACACTGGCACTGTACTAGAAATTGCAGAAAGAGGAAAAATGGCCTCCCCACTCACACTTAGAGGTTCTCTCTCCCAGTTTGCATAAGTGTGCATAGATGGGGAAAGGTGAAGAAGTTATTCATAGAGTCCAATCACAGGAGGGATGTGATGTTTTGGATATCACCCAGATTAGTAGTGGGTCCTATCACCACCTGCCCTGTAACACTGGGTGCCTTTATGCTGTGCAGCTTTGGTTTATGTAATAGAAGAATCACAGATTCAAAGATGAAATAGTAAGGGAGAGCAAACAGAAACAAGTTACACAGAAAATAAACATCATGCAACCATAGACTTTATACTTTCAATTGAGATAAAACTCCCTTTTCTAGTAAATTACCTATTGCTTCTGAACAGCTTCCCACCTGCCCCCTGCCATAGAGGGGAAGGGGATCCAGCCTTTCAAAGACAGCAGGGACTGTCCCTCAGTTTAACTTCAAACCCATTCCATTTTAAAGGGGGTTTTCAGATGTTTTTGCTTCAGTCACTATAGATATTCAAAGTGGGGAAATCCCCAGTTGTCTCAATATCTTTCCATTAACTATAATGGTCCATTGTTAACAATCCATTGTACAGCCCGGGGAAAGGTAGTCGCATCTGATTGTATGTAAACACCTGTCTTGGGAGGTGCCCCTCCCTGCTGTGAGGTGTATTTGAAATTATAGTACAGGTATGAGCACAGTTTTCTATATACAGAAACACAGAGATTCGTAACCACAGTTTGTATACATATCTCATAATGATCATCAAGTACAGAACATTACTTTCATAAAATACCTTACTCAACATATTTTTATACAATAAGATTGTATACCATCAGTTGATACCATTGCTTATTCTTTGGTGTTTAGATCCCCTGTCCTAACCTTGGAGTGTCTGAGCCCTGATTGTCACACACATCCCTTGTGCATTTGATGCTGGAGTTTTGACCACTAGCCATGATGTAAGCTTCACTTCTCCCCCCTTGTTTCTGGATAGGACATTGTCTACCTTGTTCTCCACCCCAAATATGTTTCATTTCCATATCATATTTCTGCAAAGCTATGCTCCATTGTATTAGAGTAATTCTGTTTAGTCAGAAATGCAATGGTTTTTTTCTTGTTATCCTCCCCAGTTTGCATCAATATGGCTCCGAGGCCTATGTTGGCTGCATCAATACAAAATTCAAACATTTTCTTAAAATATGGACTGGCCAAAATGGGTGTCACTGATAAAATCTGTTTTGCTGTATCAAAACCCTTTTGACAGGTGTCTGACCAAACCACTTTTTCTGGTTTTCTTTTCTGGCATAGTCTTGTGATAGGAGTGACAATGTCATTAAAACCTCCCACAAATTTTCAGGAATAGTTAGCCAGACCTAAACAAGATTGAACCTGTTTTTTAGTTTTGGGGACAGGCCAATTCACAATAGCTTCCACTTCCAGAGCATGTGGATGGATTTGGCCTCCAAACAACCCAGGTAAGAGATCTTTGCTGCCCCAACCATACACTTTGATACTTTGACTGTGAGGCCTGCCTCCCTGATGCTTTTCACTACCCTCCCCAAAGGTGCTTTGTGTTCTTCCCAGGTGTTGCTAGATATAGCAATATAATCTATGTAGCTGAGAGCAGTCCTGGAACCCATGTAATACCTGCTTGACCAGCCTCAGGAATGTGGTTCCTGTATTAATCTGAAGGGTAGTACCTTAAACTCAAAAGGTCCAAAATCGGTAATGAATGTAGACTTTTGTGACTCAATTTCCAAGGGAATTTGACAGCAAGTCTTGGTTAAATCCAATGTAGTTAAATATTTAGCTCTGCTAAGTATATCTAACATATCGGCCACATAAGGTGTATAGAGTAAGCATCTGGGACTGTAACAGCATTAAGTTTTCTATAATCCACACAAAACCTTACTGAGCAGTCTTTCTTTGGTACTAGGACAACTGGCAAGACCCAGTGGCTGTCTGAGAGACTGCTATGATTCCCACGTCTAGCATACTTTATATCCCTCCCTTGATCTGTCCCCTAATTGTCCCTATTGTCCTGTAAGCCCTGCTAGTTACTGGGTGTTACTGGGTCAAGGGATGTTCTCTCAGGAGAGTTAGATAAGATTTGTCAGAAAACACCTTGTGCTGGCTTTGTAACACAGCCATGATTTCTCTCTTTTCTGCTGGGGTTGGCCCTGAATTTAAATTATTGCTCTCTAAGGGGTTCCCCACTTTCTCTCAGACATTAAGTCTAGGACAGGTGATATGTTGTGTCCTCATCTACAGAGCATATCATGTTTGCTATAGGCTCTCTGTTATAGTAAACTTTCAATAAGTTAATATGTACTGTTTGGGGTAAGCCCTTACCATAGGGTTTTGTGCGTAGTAAGTAACTTAATTTAGTCTATCATCTCAAAGGGACATTCCTATGGGCTAAATTCCCTCTAAGCTGTGCTTCCGGATGGCTGCCCAGCAGACTATCAAATACCGCGCACTTCAGGTGTCCCTCCCCACACTGCCCCGCTGCTCCTGCCCTCTGCCTTGAAACCCCTTGCAGCTGCTCCTGGGAGCCTCCTGCTTGCTGTGCAGAGCGGGGAAAGGAAGGGGGGCACGGATGTCAGGGTGCCCTTCCACCCCTGTACCCCATCTCCACAGAGTCGGGGGGAGACATGACAGGGCTCAGGACGGAGGGAGCTTGCTGGCAGCTATTGATGTGTCTGAACAAGCAGGCTTCAGACTGCTGAGTACCGATCTACTTAAAAGGGCAGTGTACTTAAAGGGGCAGCGTGTGTCTCTCTCTGTCTCATACACACCCACCCACCCACCCACCCACCGAGTGTGTGTCTGTCTCTCTCTCGCGCACACACACACACACACACATCCCTACACTCTGTGTCTCTGTCACACACACACACACACACACACCCCTACACTGTGTCTCTGTCACACACTGTGTGTCTCTGTCTCACACACAAAGACACTGTCTTTCACACTCACCTCCCAACACATACTTGTATTATTGTTGTTGTTATTTCTTTCAAAGTGTGTTGTTTTAGTTTTTTGACTGGTCTACGCATTTCGTAAGTTTTATTTCTCTCTTATGCTTAAATTTAATTATTTGAGTAGTGAGTTCTAAAATGCCTAACCTGTCCTGGCTGGAGTAATTATCCCCATGGTAACTTTAAAATTATATATATATTATATTATCTAGGTTTTTTGTTTCTACTGGTGGCGCACATCCGCACATTACCTCAATAGGGTGCACATAACAAAATTCATTCTGCACATTGATGGAAAAAATTAGAGGGAACATTGTCATGGGGTCTGCATTTTATATTTTTTTGTAGGGGCTAATAACAGAACCAAATCATCTATATCAAAGTCTCATTCACTTGCCTTTTTCTCATACTACGCTTTTTGTACAGCTTGACTTTTTTCAAGATTATGCCGTACCAGTTAATTTAATTGCTTATTCTCTGGGATTCTGACCTCCTTTTCACCTCTTGGGTATATGGATTCTGATTGGCACAAGGGAATATTGCAGTCATCTAGTCTGATCTCTTGAATAACAGAATTTACCTAATTTAATTTCTAGTGCATATCTTTTAGCAAAACATCCAATCTTGATTTTAAAATTGCCAGTGGTAAATTGTTCCAATGGTTAGTTACTCTCACTGTTAAAATGTATGTCTTATTTCCAGTCTATTTGTCTAGCTTCAACTTCCAGCCATTGGATCATACTATACCTCTCTCTTCTAGAGTGAAGAATCCATTATCAAATATTTGTTCCCTCTACTTATAGACTGTGATCAAGTCACTCTTTAACATTCTCTTTATTCAGCTAAAAAAACCAGAGCTCCTTGACTCTATCGCTGTAGGGAATATTTTCTAATCCTTTAATCATTCTCGTTGCTCTTCTCTGAACTGTCTCCAATTTATCAACATCCTTCTTGAATTGTGGACACCAGAACTGGACACAACATTCCAACAGCTGTTGCACCAGTGCCAAATACAGAGGCAAAATAACCTCTCTACTTCTATTCGAGATTCCCCTGTTTACACATCCAAGGATTGCATTAGCCTTTTTGGCCACATTGTCATACTGGGAATTTACATTGAGCTGATTATCCACCACCTCCAAATATTTGTGAGTCTCACTGATTCCCAGGATAGAGTCTTCCATCCTGCAAGTATAGCCTACATTCTTTGTTCCTAGATGTATACATCTACACTTAACCATATTAAAATGCATATTTTTGCTTGCATCCAGTTTACCATGCAATTCAGATCATTCTGTATCTGTGATCTGTCCTTTTCATTATTTACTACTCCCCCAATTTTTGCAAATTTTATCAGTGATGATTCTATGTTTTCTTCCATGTCATTGATAAAAATGTTAAATAGTGTAGCCAAGAATTGATCCCTGCAGGACCCCACTAGAAACACACCTGCTTGGTGATGATTCCTGGCTTATAATTACATTTTGAGATCTAACAATTAGCCATCTTTTCATTCATTTAATGTCTGCCATGTTAATTTTATATCTTTCTAATTTTTTAATAAAAAGATTGTGTGGTACCAAGTAAAACACTTTGCGGAAGTCTATAATCTCATCAAAAAGAGACATTATTTTTACCATTTCCTTAGCGTTTTACTGTGTAAACTTGTATCACTGCAACAGGCCCTGCAAGGACATACTGTTCATAATTAAGTTCCCAAGGTTCTTTTAAAATAAACACTCCCATTTAAAAGCTTTGTTCTGTACGGTACTATACACTCTCAAATACGAGTCTCCAAGCTTTAGCATTTTTGTTTTTGTAACTGGCAATCACTAAGCACTAGATCCTGATGCTATTTAGGTACAGCTCAGAACTTTGGGGATGAGGAGCAACTTCACTCCAGAGTGAGCTCCTGAAGGCATTCAACAGAATGGTTCTCTGAACTCTCGGAGTCCAGAGAGACCATAGCTGCTACTACACCTGTTCCCCTCTAGCTAAACCAGGTCTGCACCATAAGCCAATGTGATTGGAGAGGGTGGAATCCTAGCTCTGTCCCCTTCCCACTCTCCACAGCCTTTTCAGTGCTGGGCACCCCTAGAGGACCAGGGAGGGAGCATTCCCTGAACTCACCTGAGCACATGGACATTGCTTCTGCATGGTTTCATGCAGACCAAGTTGAAGGAATGGGAGAGAGGAGGGTCCTTGTATTCTCCTCCTGCACCATTCACCTACATAAGGTCCAGAAAGAATCTGGCCCAGAAATGCTACACAACATTAATCTTCTTGTGTTCCCATTTCCAGTCTTCTAATTTCTATACCAACAATACACCATCTGGTATTGAGCCGGTAATTAAATTATTTTCCAGGGTAGTCCATTCTATTTGGCGATGCCTCATTTGCAATATAATCCACAGCACTAAACAAAATCATTTTGCAAAAAACAGCTTGTGAATCCAAATTTGCAAATGAAGCTAAGGCTGAATCTTTACATGGTATATTTCTATTGGCTCTGTGCCTGTCTGTTTGGCTCTTTAATGGTGCTGAGGCTGTTACTGTGGCTTGGTTCTTCCTTAGTTTCTTCAGGTAGCTAGACATTTCTTCTAATTTATAGGCAAAATGACTGCAAGCAGCTAGCAGTGTGGAAGGTATAACTACCCATCATAGCCACTGTGGGACTGGCAAGAATATTCTTACTCTACATCAGTCAGTCATAAAACAAGAACATTCCTCTGTCATCTACCAGCAATATGATGGTTTGGGCTGTTTCTGGATGGTAAAAGCTCTGTCCTGGAGAATCATGTTATCCAATTAGTGCTGAAGGTGAGGCCAATATTTAAATGAAGTTTCTATTCGATCAGCAATGAAAAACAGCCTTCTTGCTCATAAGATTATTGCTATTATTTATAGTCCAATGTTTCCCACCCAGGAAAAAAATGCATGGAGGGGAACTAAATTATCAAAACTTCAGGTGGACTTTTGTTTTCAGCCTTTAGGTTGCAGTCTTTACACTTCTTGATGGGGCTGGTGAGGTTGTTATATTGGCAGAAGTGTGCGGGGCCAAAAAAAGTTGTGAGCAAGGAGATCCATAGGAAAAACTGGCCCCAATCCTGTTGATTCCCAGCCAGATATTTCAAAAGGTACAGCACTGGCAGCACAACTAGATAGTGTCTGGGCCTGAAGCCAACCTCTATAACCCACTCCAAGGAGAAGTTAGTGTTGCTTCAGAAAGCATTACTTAAGACATTTTCTGTGTACTTTGAACTATATACAAGGGATACTCAGCACTTGGAGTTGCTGCCCCTTTCACACTCCCTGACTATCTTATGATCCCTTTTTCTGCACAGAACAGAAACCATGCTTCATTTTTGCTGAAGTGACATGGGCAGATATGCACAAGAGAAAACACCCCAGGCAGCCATCTTCCCTTATGCATGGTCTTATCCCCAAAGTCTGTTTTGACACTTTTCCCCCTTTCCATTCTATATAGGCCAATTGATAAGCAGCATCTTACCATAAACAGTAGTGTGACAGCTACAATACATGTTCTTTAAAAAGATCATGCATTTTTTCCAAGCAAGTTTAGAGCCAAACCGTGGCCTATAACTCCTCAGTGTAGATCATGGGAGCTGTGTGATCTAGCCATGATCTATAGCTGCTTGGATCATGAGTAGGACACTTCCTTCACTCAATGAAGGCTGGATATCCACTATGCAGCTGCTAAACCCTCCCCCAGGTCAAGAATGAATTATTCCACCCCATGACTCTCAAAAATGGCCGACAACATGCTGAGAGTGACATCCGGATATGAAATGACTCTTCTAAGATGCCCATAAGAGACACAGGTTCTCCCCAGCTAGAAAGGGAAGTGTGTAAGGACTGTGCAGCTTGTGGAGACTGGGGGCTACACAGCCCATACAGCAAGGCAGATCTGTCAACCAGGAGCCTCTTGGGCAAATATCACCCCCCCCATGGCAAGTGGTGTGGAGGAAAGACATCTCCCTCACCCACCCAAGAGAGTCTGAGGAGGGAAACCTGCCCAAGCTATCCCTTGTGATTTTTACCTTTCTGTGAATCAGTTATAGGGGCCTTGAATCCTATTACTTCTCATACTTGTCACTGCTCTTGAAGGGTTACTGCAGCCATTCTGTGTTGAGAAATAACATTTAATACAGTGGGTGCACAGTGTTACAGATGCATAAATACTGTCTTTGCCTTCCTTTCCACAAGCCTGGTTAATCACCCTCCCCTTTCATTCACATCCCTTCCCCTCTCTACATCCAAATCACTCCCATTGAAACTGGCTGCAAGAGAGAAATTCATTCATCTGCCATCTTCTTCTGTGGAATAAACAAGTATGAAAGCATCCTTGACTATATCCAAGAAGCACAGATGACACAGACCACAGCTTGATGGCATGATATACAGGAAGAATAAAGAGTACATACATAGAAGATCTAATATTCCCACTGTCAGGTGAATGGTGGCGTTTCCAGCAATTGGCGGAAGTTGCACGTGTGGCTTTGAATATTTTCTTTGGCATCCAATAGTTTCAATTTAATACCTTAATCTATATAAACGGAAGGACAAGATAGGAGAAGGTCACTCTTATATGCTTCCAAATAATGTACTATTTTCCCCATGTTAGATTCACTAGGCAAGATTCTTGGCTGTTATAAATCAGCAATATTTTAGTGCTGATTTACATTGGCTGAGGATCTGTCTCATCTAGTTCCCTACTCCATTTGTTGTATGAAGGCAAGTGCAAGTTTATGATCTATTCCACTGAGCCTCTTATAAGAATAACTATCAAAGTGTCAGAGTTTCCAATGACAGAGAGAAAATCTTCAAACAGAGAAGGTAACAGTGTGCTGGACTTCTACAAAATAGTTTTAGACAGCAGAGAGTGATTTTGGGAGGAAAAGAAAAGCTGGGTGCTAAGAATTCCAAATTTGACTTTGATCTGTCTCATACTAAGGAGCATAGAGATTTTAATTAGGTCTCAAACCCAAAAAATATTATTGGACTGCCAGACAGAATTAGTCAGTGTTGCCAGTGAGAAGCCTGGGGATTGCTACATAGGCAAGTGGGATTGATTACAGCAAGAAGTACAAAATGGCTAAAAATAAATCAAAAACTTTGAGTGTATTTAATGCTCATGACTTTTGGCTGGATTGAGTGCTTTGAAAAGTGAAATCCTATTTATCTACAGAACAAATCACAGCATGAGCGGCGGTCATGTGAGTTTTCTTGTACTCCAAATAGTGTCTCAACCATTTTCATGCTCTGGGGTGAACAGGTACTTCCATATCCATGCCTCAGTCCTTGGATTCTTTGCTGCCACTGCCAACAATAGTACTGCACCAACATTCTGCAGAGGCCATTAATGTTAATACCTATCAGTTGCCAATATAAATCCTGGTCACATTCAAGTGTCCTAAAGGTAAAAAGCTCTGTATCTCATTAGCAGTCCCCTCAGTTAACCCCAGCTGCCTACTGTCCATAGTTATCCCCAGGCTACCAGTCCTGGTATCAAAACAAAACACTTTAAGAAACCATCCAGGAAATATAAATATTTATGTTTGATAATAGAAGCATTAGAATTGGGGTCAGCTACTTTAAACAGCCCTTCAGAGAAATGCACATATCTGACACCGCTGGGCAGTGTAGGTTTAAAACATTGCTCACTTTGAAAATGTAGAAACAAGATCTTAATCACTCTAAATAGTGCAAAATGTGTTTAGCTGTTCAAGATAAAAGGGAACTTACTTGCCAACAGAGATAACCAAGTCTGGTTATGTAGGACCCCGGTGAGTAGTGAAGATCCCAAAATAATATTTCCATCAGTTTTGGGCTTTAAACAGCATGGATATCAGATAGCTTTTACAACTTAAAAGCTAATTTTTGCAGAAGAAAATGTTACTCATGCACGATGGAATCAATCAATTTGTATAATTCTAATATTTTGCATTTTCTTTATATGGAAGCTGGAGAAAAAAAGCTGAAGAAAATTAGTTGTGAAACTCTGATGGGTGACATTCAACAGTTAATCTATCAATTTTCAATTTCTTAAAGAACTTTAAAACAATGCAAGTGAAATGCACAAAGCAGTTCCTGAATCAATTGACTTTAAAAACATAGACACTTCATTTCTTCTTTTATCGGTCATCTTCTTTTCATTCTGACATTGTGTATGTCTGGATACTGAAAGTGACATTTGGACCACAGCAGCAGTTTTGTGAAGCATACATTTTAAAATATCAAGTTTGATTAGATAAATGCAAGAGTTTATCTACAGTTAAGACATCTATCAGGCTGTCTGTCCTTGTATTCGGCCTCACATAATTCATGCATAAAATAGAAAGCTGATTTCAAATGACCAAGATGGAAATACTGCTATATCTATATGTTATACTGAACATAAAAAGATAAGAATGGCCATACTGGGTCAGACCAATGGTCCACCTAGCCCAGTATCTTGTGTTTCCGACAATGGACAATGCCAGGTGCTTCAGAGGGAATGAACAGAACAGGTAATCATCAAGTGATCCATCCCATGTCACCCATTCCCACTTTCTGGCAAACAGAGGCTAGGGAAACTTCAGAACAGGGTTTTACATCCCATTCTTATCCAGTTCTTTTTTTAACCTTGTTATAGTCTTGGCCTTCACAACATTCTCTGGCAAAGAGTTCCACAGGTTGACTGTGTGTTGTATGAAGAAATACTTCCTTTTATTTGTTTTAAATCTGATGCTTATTAATTTCATTTGGTGACCCGTAGTTCTTGTGCTATGAGAAGGAGTAAATAACACTTCCTTATTTACTTTCTCCACATCAATCATGATTTTATAGACCTCAATCATATCCCCCCCTTAGTCATATCTTTTCCAAGCTGAAAAGTCCCATCTTATTAATTTTTCCTCATACAGAAACAGTGAAAAGGAGTGTGAGGAGATAAGCACAGACATAGGTAGGGGTAGGGAATTGGACATAAGAAAAAAGGGGCGGAAGGACAGCATGGGGACCGTACCAAATTGCATAACTAATGGGAGAAAGGATAGACAGCATACGGTAAGATGTTTATACACCAATGCGAGAAGCCTAGGTAACAAAATGGAGGAATTGGAGCTCCTGGTCCAAGAAATGAAACCTGATATCGTGGGAATAACCGAAACGTGGTGGAACGGTAATCATGACTGGAGTACAGGTATGGAAGGGTATGTGCTGTTTAGGAATGACCGGAAAAAAGGTAAAGGTGGGGGAGTGGCGTTATATGTCAATAATGAGTTAAAATGTAAAGAAATAATAAGTGATGGAATGGATAAGACGGAGTCTGTATGGGCAATAATTACACTGGGTAAAAGAACTACTAGAGCCTCCCCTGAGATAGTGCTTGGGGTGTGCTATAGACCGCCGGGATCTAGCCTGGAGGCGGACATAGAACTACTTAATGTTTTTAGGGAAGTAAAAACTGATAAGAACTGTGTCATCATGGGGGACTTTAACTTCCCAGATATAGATTGGGGAACAAATGCTAGTAACAATAATAGGGCTCAGATGTTCCTAGACGTGCTAGCAGATGAATTCCTTCATCAAGTAGTAACTGAACAGACGAGGGGGGATGCGATTTTAGATTTAGTGCTGGTGAGTAGTGAGGACCTCGTTGAGGAAATGGTTGTAGGGGACAACCTTGGCTCGAGTGACCATGAGCTAATTCGGTTTAAACTAAATGGAAGGATAAACAGAAATAATACTGCGACTAAGGTTTATGATTTCAAAAAGGCCAACTTTAATAAATTAAGGCAACTACTTAGGGAAGTGGATTGGGCTAACACACTTAGTGATCAAAAGGCAGATGACGCCTGGGATTGTTTCAAGTTGAAGTTGCACGAGCTGTCCGAGGCCTGTATCCCGAGAAAGGGAAAACGGTTAGTGGGCAGGAGATTTAGACCTAGCTGGATGAGCGGGCGTCTCAAAGGGGTGATTAAGAAAAAACAAAGCGTACAGAGAATGGAAGAAGGGAGGGATCAGCAAGGAAACCTACCTTATTGAGGTTAGAGCATGTAGGGATGCGGTGAGGAAGGCCAAAAGCCGTGTAGAGTTGGACCTCGCGAGGGGAATTAAATCCAATAGTAAGAGGTTTTATAGCCATATAAATAGGAAGAAAACAAAGAAAGAGGAAGTGGGACCGCTGAAGAATGTAGATGGAGTGGAAATTAAGAATAATCTAGGCATGGCACAATACCTAAATGAATATTTTGCATCAGTCTTTAATAAGGCTAATGAAGGGTTTAGGAATAGAGGGAGTAGGACAGAGGGGAATACAGGAGAGGGGATTGACATTACAGTATCAGAGGTGGAAGCCAAACTTGACCAGCTAAACGGGACTAAATCGGGCGGACCGGATGATCTTCATCCGAGAATATTGAAGGAACTGGCGCGAGAAATTGCAAGCCTCTTGGCGACAATTTTTAATGAATCTGTAAACTCGGGGGTGGTACCGTTGGACTGGAGAATAGCTAATGTGGTTCCTATTTTCAAGAAGGGGAAAAAAAGTGACCCGGGTAACTACAGGCCTGTTAGCTTAACTTCTGTAGTATGCAAGGTCTTGGAAAAAATCTTGAAGGAGAAAGTAGTTAAGGACCTTGAGGTGAATGGCAATGGGGACAAATTACAACATGGGTTTACGAAAGGCAGGTCGTGCCAAACCAACCTGATCTCCTTCTTTGAGAAAGTAACAGACCTTCTAGATAAAGGAAATGCGGTGGATCTAATATACCTCGATTTTAGTAAAGCGTTTGATACGGTACCGCATGAGGAATTATTGGTTAAATTGGAAAAGATGGGGATCGATAGGAAAATCCAGAGGTGGATAAGGAACTGGTTAAAGGGGAGACTGCAGCGGGTAGTACTGAAGGGTGAACTGTCAGATTGGAGGGAGGTCACCAGTGGGGTTCCTCAAGGTTCAGTTTTGGGTCCGATTTTATTTAATCTATTCATTACTGACCTCGGAACCAAATGTAGAAGTGGGCTGATAAAGTTTGCGGATGACACAAAGTTGGGAGGTATTGCCAACTCGGAGAAGGATCGGGATATTCTGCAGGGAGACTTGGATGACCTTGTAAATTGGAGTAATAATAATAGGATGAGATTTAATAGCGAGAAGTGTAAGGTGATGCATTTAGGGATGACTAATAGGAATTTCAGTTATAAGCTAGGGACGCATAGGTTAGAAGTGACAGAGGAGGAGAAGGACCTCGGAGTCCTGGTTGATCGCAGGATGACTATGAGTAGGCAATGCGACGTGGCTGTGAAAAAAGCTAATGTGATCTTGGGATGCATAAGGCGAGGTATTTCTAGTAGGGACAGGGAGGTGCTGCTTCCGTTATACAAGGCGCTGGTGAGACCTCACTTGGAGTACTGTGTGCAGTTCTGGTCTCCTATGTTTAAAAAGGATGAACTCAAACTGGAGCGGGTACAGAGAAGGGCCACTAGGATGATCCGAGGAATGGAAAACCTGTCCTATGAAAGGAGACTCGAGGAGCTTGGTTTGTTTAGCCTAACCAAAAGAAGGCTGAGGGGGGATATGATTGCTCTCTTTAAATATATCAAGGGGATAAATACTAGGGAGGGAGAGGAATTATTTCAGCTCAGTGCTAATGTGGACACGAGAACGAATGGATATAAACTGGCCGTGGGGAAATTTAGGCTTGAAATTAGACGAAGGTTCCTAACCGTCAGAGGGGTGAAATTTTGGAACAGCCTTCCGAGGGAAACGGTGGGGGCGAAAGACCTGTCTGGCTTCAAGATTAGGCTAGATAAGTTTATGGAGGGAATGGTTTGATGGGATAACGTGTCATTAATCAATTAGGCAATAATGGCCATCGCTGGTAAAATGTGGGTCTGGCTAGAGAATCTTGCCTGTATGCTCGGGGTTCTGCTGATCGCCATATTTGGGGTCGGGAAGGAATTTTCCTCCAGGGTAGATTGGCAGTAGCCCTGGAGGTTTTTCGCCTTCCTCCGCAGCATAGGGCAGGGGTCGCAAGCTGGAAGATTCTCCGCAACTTGAAGTCTTTAGATCACGATCTGGAGACTTCAACAGCAGAGTTAAGGGAAAGTGGGGGGGGTCAACATTTATGGCCTGCATCATGCGGGAGGTCAGACTAGATGACCATATTGGTCCCTTCTGACCTTAAAGTCTATGAGTCTATGAGTCTATGAGAAGCTGTTCCATACCCTGAATCATTTTTGTTGCTCTTTTCTGTACCTTTTCCAATTCCAATATATCTTTCTTTGGGATTGAGTGACAATAAACAAATACCTCACTGTTAAGCATTTAACATAAGATTACCTCACTTCGTAGATTGTTAGAAAGAATGTTTTATAGAGTCCTAAGGACCACTGCTGAAGAGCTGGATCCAAAACACCACTGCACCAAATTTTAAAATACATTTCTGTGATGTGTGGAGACTTGTGCACCCAACAGAAAGAGATTACACATTTTCTCCCCTGTCCATAATACATATTCATAGGCCTACTTTTTCATAATCTCAGAGGGGCTAGTCTAATTTATATTCAACTCCTCAATTGGCACTATAGTGATCTCTGACCATGCACCCTTTACCCTGCAATTGATTTCCATCGTGCTGGATGAGAAACAAAATAGATGGAGGTTTAACACCTTACTACTTTTAGACCCACCATTTTCAGATGTTGATAAATAAGGAAATTGACCTCTGCCTGGATGCAGTGAGCCCTCAACTCCCTCTACAAGCTTCTTTGGGAAACTTTAAATGTCTGTCTTAGAGACCGAATGATTAGCTTTGCTGTGGCTAAAATAAGGGAGCAAAGGGAAACTATGGTACTCCATAAAAGGAAAGTCAAGGAGATGGACCAGGAAAACACTAATCCTTCCTCAGTACTCCTATGTAGACTGACCAGAAACAGGTCTGCGCTCAATAAGCGGCACACAACCCTGTCAGGAAGTGAACTCATCTCCAGACCACTCCCCTAGTGCCAGGATGCAGTGTTGCAGTAGTTCTTTTGCTCTACTGTTGCCTGTTGTCTATCTGGTGCTGTAGCTGTCTGCAGCTTCCGTGGCCTGGCCCATCTTTCAGTTCAGTCCCATTCTGGGGTAACAGAAAAACACAAAAAGTCTAATGGCTTTTATGCCAGGCCTTGGCCCTCATTTGCCTCTCTTTATCCTGGGGTTTGATTTTTCTCTCCTGCTGGAGGAGGAAAACTCAGGAACCCTTTCGGACCCTATCCTGAGTTTGGAAGCTCAGGACTGCTCCTTACAATCTCCAACTGCTTCCTTAGACTGCTCCTACCTTTTCCCTGTTTGTCTGCATTTCCCACGGGGCTACAGATTCCACTCCTCCCATGCTGGAGTGCAGCTTCTTCCCAACTGGCTACTGAGGTGCTTCTTCAAGGCCACACTCCACCTCTCTGGCAGCAGCTCTTCTCTATGCTGCAGCCTTTTATACCAGCTGTTGCTAATTGACCTCTTAAGGTATGTGTACACTGTAATTAAAAACCTGGGGTTGGCCTGTGCCAGCTGAGTGGGGCTTGAGCAAAGGGGCTGTGTGACAGTCCACGCCCCTAGAGTCAGGGCAGCGTGGGCTATCGGTCACAGTCCGTAAAGCCGCCCGTCAGTGCAGGGCAGCATGGCCTAGCAGCCAGAGTCTATAGTGCCACCCTTCGGTGCAGGGTAGTGTGGCCTAGCGGCCAGAGTATATAGCGCCACCCTTTGGTGCAGGGCAGTATGGCCTAGCGGCCAGAGTCTATGGAGCCGCCCTTTGCTACAGGGCAGGGGGACCTGATGGCCAGAGTCCATAAAACAACCCTTTGGCGTAGGATAGCGTGGCCTAGTGGCCAGTCTCTCTAGCATTGGGGTGTGGCAGCCCTGGTAGGGGAGCCCAGGCCCACCCGACTCCACCGAGCCCCGACCCAGGGCCCTAACAGTGGCGTAGCAGCTTGCCACTGACTCAGCGGGGGGGGATCCTACCGAAACATGCTGAGCTTACCCAGAGGGAGGTACCACTCCGTCACCCTCCCTGGGTCACTTCCTACCAGAGTCTGAGTTGGGGTTTCCCATGAGACGTCGGGTCCTCTGTGTTTGGCTGGGCCGGTCGTCTCCAGGGTTTCCTCCAGTCGCCGGGGTGCAGGCAGGCCGTGGACGGCTTCGATTCCGGGCGCAGTCAGAGACTGTGGCTGGCCTTCCGCAGGAGCTTCCCAGGCAGGTCCTTCCCCTGCGGCCTCCAGCCCAGAATGAGCTGGTCTCCCTCCCTTTATACTACTACTAGAGCCCTTGGAGCATGCCGAGTCTTGCCAGGGGGGCGGGACTTCCACTGTCAATACCTGGGGCGTAACCCTGTGTGGGCTAGTGAGGGGTAAGCAGACCCCGTCACAGGCTGTTTCATTGCAGTGTAGACATTTAGGCTCAGGCTGGGGCCCAGGCTCTAGGATCCTGCAAGGAGGGAAGGTCCCAGAGCTCAGGCTGCAGCCTGAACATCCCCTTAGCCCAAATCAGCTGGCACGGGCCAGCCACGGGTTTTTAATTGAGGTGTTGACATACCCTTTGACACAGCTGGAGGAGTAACTGATACATTATTAACTCTTTCTTGGCTGCTACATTGTGGGGGTCTACACACTTAATCACAAGACCAAGCTGAGTTTGTACTTTTTCAGTTAAGAAAACACTTCTCGGAGGCAGGAGGAAATGGCAGGTAGACTGTTAACTCACCAACTGCTGGAACGAACAGCCGAGACGACTATTACAACAATCCAAGATACATAAAATAAATTGTATACCACACCCAGAGATCTAAATAAACAATTGTTTTACATCTGTATATACCATTCAGATTCTGCCCCTTTGCATGAGGCCCTGGACATTTTCTTTCTTAAAATACAGATATCCCAACTCTCTGTGGCCCAGCAGGAGAGCTTGGATGCTCCATTAACAACATCAGAGCTTGCCAGTACCCTGAAATCCATGAAATGGGGTAAGGTCCCAGCCTAGATGCTTCCCAGTTGAAGTTTATGAACAGTTTTTTGAATCCCTTATAGGTAAGCTGCTTACCCTGTTCAGTGTATCCCTACAGGAGGGTACTCTCCACCTCCACCCCCCACTCCACACAGGAAAGGCTTGATTTCAGTTATTCCTAAGTCATGTCAGGCTCTCATATCATGCTTGAACTGTAAATCAATCCCCCTAATTCAGTGGTTCCCAAACTTGTTCCGCCACTTGTGCAGGGAAAGCCTCTGGCAGGCCGGGCCGGTTTGTTTACCTGCTGCATCCGCAGGTTCGGCCGATCGTGGCTCCCAGTGACCGCGGTTCGCTGCTCCAGACCAATGGGAGCTGCTGGAAGCGGTGGCCAGTACGTCCGTCGGCCCACGCCACTTCCCGCAGCCCCCATTGGCCTGGAGCCGTGATCGGCCGAACCTGCGGACGCAGCAGGTAAACAAACCGGCCCAGCCCTCCAGGGGCTTTCCCTGCACAAGCGGCGGAACAAGTTTGGGAACCACTGCCCTAATTCATAGTGATATGAAAATATTGGCCACAATTTTGGCACCTAGGCTGGGGAAAACTATGCCCAATATCATCCATCCAAATCAATTAGTTGTAAAGTACTGATTGAATTGATTTGATAGTTAATATTACGGTTGTTAAAATACATTTTGCATACATACATTAACGCTATGCTGTGCATTGATCCTTTAAAAACATTTGCTATGGCTGTGAAGCTTAAAAAAAGAAAAGATGCCGTGAGCCAAAAAATAGATTTAGAAACACTGACATGGAAAGCTTGCTCTTGCTCTCCTTCCCCAAAAAGGAATGTGTTAAATGTCCCCAAGAACTAGAAGAAAAGCCAAGTTTACATTACATTTCACAAAATTCACTGCTTGCTATGTCAAGTGGTCATATCAAATTTTATTTCTGACCATCAGATTTTCTCTGGCAACTGTCCACTCCACTGCTATATGTTTCCAGATTTGTGAAGTGGAAACATGGTCAATCAACTTATTGTAGTTCAAACAGTAAATTCCTGCAGTACTCTCATTATTCAGAAGTCTGAAGAGTTAAGTGAGCTATTACTTAATTTTGATAGAGGCAATTTAGTTATGAAAGTGAACTTTCACAGGCACTGTCTCAATACACAAAGGATTAAATGTATCACTACACCAACCAAAGGTTATTACAGCACTCTTTTAAATATGTTAGCTCATTAAACAAAGCAAGGACTGGCACAGGAATGGAAGACAGCTTTGACACTGCTAACAGCCTTTGAGAATTAGAGTTCCATGAATGTAGACAGAACTCCAAAAAAAGTGGCAGTACAGTGAAATTATATATATTTGATTAGTATTGGGGTTATTAGCCTATTAACTAATCACTTTATAAATCTTGATAAGTTGTGAGAATTGGGAAAATATCTGCTGTATGAATGAGGCAAGGCCACATTCATCTTAAAATGGACTATCTTGAAAGAAGCCCATGCTCTAATATTGTACTGGAATCTCTTTGCACTGGCTACACATGTCTACCATGTCCATGGCCTTATGTCTTCTATCTGCTGCAAACCAACCAGTGGAGCATGGAAAAGCCATCATACCCGTTAACTACCAATTAGAAAACATTACAATATCCTTCTGTCAGGTACATTCATCCCCAAATGTGGTGCTTGGCCCTTTCAAGGTGAAATTACAAATTGCAGAACCCCATTTTCAACTTAACTACTGGATTGGTATGTCATATATCCATTATATAGGCATACCTCCTCATTTTTCTCTAGAGGTGAACAACATGGACAAATCTTGTATGGTCTTAAATAGGATGATCTTGAGCATTGGAGGTACTCCAAAAGGTGAGAGGGACTTCTTATTCCTTCCTATGATCATTGCATGATGGAACTGATACCACCTGGAACAATCTCTGGCCCCTTGTGACATCCTGGCATCATAAACAAAACAAACACAAACAAACAAGCAGCTATGAAATGCAAAACTCTAAAAATCTATTAGAAGAGACTATCTGAGAAAATATTTTCTCAAATTTAATTCAGTGTATGGTATGTTCTGGGTTATCTAGCTCAAGATAAATCAGAAGAAATATGAACACCTGTTGTTACTCAGAGATCAACACTGGACTAAAGAGATCCATGTGGAGTGCATATCCAAATTAAGGTGGGGGGAGGGGGAGAAGTAGGCACATCAATCAAAAGATGGTTCTGAAGATCATAAAGATCCCTATATAGAGAGATTCCCTTTACATAAGATAGGGAATTCCAGTGTTAATATCTCTCCAAACATAAGAAACACTAAGTGCAACCAAAAGTGGAATAGTAAAAGTTGTGTATTCAATGTCAATGTCGAGAATTTCCTGGATTTATAGGAGATTGATTTCTCAACTTTAACACTGCTTTACCCTTAGTTTTAGAATACAATTGCCTTGTCCTGTCTTTTAAAGTGTGTGTGTGTGTGAGTGAGGGTAAGAACAAAAAAATTCCAAGTCATTTAAGTTCTGGAGCATGTAATTTCTTTGATGAGGCACTTTTTGGCAGGAAGTCTCCTAAATGCAGCTATTATCAGCTGAAGCCTCCTGAATAAACTGCCCTCATATACTTTGAACCATCTCAAAGTTAAAACTTTCACAAACCAACTGCCATCTCAGAATTTCAGCCATCTCAAACTCTGGACCATCCCACAATTTCAGAACCCACCTCCTGTTTTCAGGACCCAGTTCACCCAAAAGGTGGCAACAGTTCAGGGTGCACATGCCCACTTCAAACTTTTATGTCTTTATTTCTATTAAACAGATTTTTCTTCAATCTTGGTGTTTTTGGTAGATCTCATTTATATCTACTGGTACAAATCAAGTTATGCTTGAAGACAATGAGTTTTAAAATTACGTCTCATGTACTATGTCAACTTTACAAATACATTGTTAAAAAAAAAGACTAGAAAAATTCTACTGCACATGCCACAATGTGGTGATTTGAAATGCTAATTTATTTAACACTAATTTTCTTCAACCTTGACTTGAACACCTTCTGTCTACAAAACAAACCCAGGCTGACATTTCTAGTTTCAATCATTTTTTAATTATGCAACTGCAAAATTTCTGTTCAGAACACATTATGAACACTTGTCTTTCCTCACACGCAACCAAAACAGAAAATGCTGAACTATATTGGCTAAAACAACTCCAGAAATGTTCTCCATTTGGTTATGATCAATACTGGAAAGTATCATCCCAAAATAAATGTGTTTGAAGAATTTATGAATAAACTATAAAAGGTGGCATCTTATTAGAATATATAAATTGGAATTTAACCTCAATTATAATGGCTACTACCTAAGCCTGCTATAATATATATATTAAAAAAAAAAAAAAGACAATGGGCCTAATCCTGACAGGTCCTCAGCATAGAGGTGCAGATGCTCAGCATTATTGCTGGTTATATTATTCTTTGTGCCTAGTATTAGCTGTGAATTTAGCCCTTTTATTCCTTTTGGACAGGAAATGAAGAATAATGTCCAACAGAAACTGCGAGGGGAATTTAGCAATAGTGAGGTACATGGTGGTGATTGTTTCTGAGAAGGCAGGGTTTCTTGTAAGGATCTTGATGTAACAAGTTCTCCCCTTTTTTTTTTTTTTTTTTTTTGATAGTGTGCTTCTCTAATTACCAAAAAGTATTTCTTTGTGAAATTATGATTTATTAAGTTTTACCAGAATGATTTGACACAGTTTAAGAAAAATGACCATAGGATTTAGTAGGATGCAAACAGTTTGAGTATTTGATAGTTAGCATATTTTATGTATGAAACTGTTTTATGGTTGCCAGTTGCATTATTTCCAGCCATACAAATGAATTAAATATATGGGTACTGCTTATGAACTAAAAAAGCAACACCAGTGATCACCTAATAACACTGTGAAGAAATTCCTTTACTCTTTTGACAGTTAACTGATAATGCTACAAAGTTTCCTGCTACCAGCTTGAAAGCTAAATTTATCCTGGGCCTAGTAAAGCGGATTCTATTAACATCTTGAAACAAAAATCAGTGGCAAGATCAAGGGTCTTTGTTAGGTGGATAAACATCTGTTCAGCCAAATGCATTCTGGAAATCCAAATGCATCCAACTAATGCATCCTGGAAATCAGCAAACACCACCAGCACTATTTGTATTTGTAACCTGATCAAGACAGCTAATTGTACATAATGATGAAATCTATATAGTTAGGTGGACATTCAACGGGATGTTAACTATGTTCTCCTTTTCTTTTCAAGCACATAGGTAGATGTGCTGATGTGGATGGAAATGGAGAACAGTTAATTTTTACCATATTATTAATGTTTTAACTGATAACACTGATATAGCGCTTTTCATAATCAAAGTATTTACAATCATGAATTAAGCCTCACAACACCCCTGCTAAGTAGCTTCCCTCATCCCCTCTCCCTCCGATCATGTGTAATACATATTGCAAATTAGATTGCAAGTTTTTCAGGTCAGGGCAATGACCATGTCTTCCTGTGTGTTTTTATAGTGCCTGACACAATGGGGTCAGTCCTGATTGGGACATCTGAGAACTACCATAACACAAATAATAAATACTAAAATATAACAATCAGGGCCATATCAGTGTACAATTACTCACATGAGTAGACTCATAAATCCATGTGACTACTTGTGTGAGTAACTGTTCACTAACTGGAGAAGGGTTCACAATCTGGTCCTGTTAAATTGAGTTAGAGATTTGCCCAAAGCCACCTTTCAAGTCCTGGGTAGATATGGGAATAGAATGTGTGTTCCTTACTTCCACTCCTGTGTTCATTCAGAGCACAAGGTCATACCTCTCTCAAGGAAGATGATAACAGATAAAAGCTAATTCTAAATATGTCTTATAATACAGTTCACAGAGGTTACATCATTTCAAATGCCACTATCATCCTCTTTTTTGTGCCGCTACTAGGGCTTTATGATGTTTTTGCAGTAAAACTCACCTGCTTTCAGGATTTCTTTCAAAATCCACGTGCAGACCACATTCACTGCAGATTTAGTGAAGTTCACAGTCCTTTCAAGTGTTCCTGCCTCCAATTTTGAGCATATGGTAGCAAATCTGGACATATTTAGAGAGTTACATCAAAATCATGTAGAATTCAGGGTTTCATATTGTTTAAAAAGCATAAATCAGTCATTCTAAATTTCCTTTGACATTCAGGTTAAACAAACACAGCACAACAAGGTGAAACCTGGTGGTACATACTGCTGAGGGTTGAAACCAAAGAACATGTTCACATAAACCCCTGCAAAGTGAAATGCTGAATTTCAAAAAGTTCCAGCTGCAGCTCAGTGAAACTGATTAAAGAACTGGTTAGCAGAAAGCAGATTTTGAGGGCAGAGCTGTGTTTATCTTACAGCAAAATATTCAGAATTATACTGGGCATGAAGCAATTTAATTTGATCTTTTGCAGAAATGCACAAGAAAGAAAACCTGCTTTCACTTTGTGCCATATTGGGAAATCAAAACTGAAGTCAAGAAAGGCCTTAACCTATCATGAAAAACAAATAAACAATAAGCAGTGAATAGCATGTTAGGATGAATTTTAATAGTTTTTCAGTTTCCCTCCATTTCTTTTCCAGCCTTAGATACAAATTCAGGCAGTTTGTGGAGGCTCTTTGGGAAATTCACAATGCACAAAATTCCCTTCCCCTCAAAATACATTTCAAATAAAACATATAAAAGGTTTACAGAAAAAGACTCAAGGAATTATGTCACTTGTCTCTTTTGCAATGATTTCCTCAGTCCCAAAGTGTTTTGAAGGGCTATGAGCAGTCTCAGTGGGCTCTGGAATATTTAGTTACTCTGTAGAAAGAAGACCCGTGGATATGGGGGCAGGCAGCTTTCTCCACAGAATCTTCTATTTAGAAGATTTTGCGGCAAATGCGGGAGGGGGTCAGGAGATAAGTGGTTCTACTTGTCATGCTTCCATAAAAACAGAGAGGAAGAGTAGTCCGGTGGATTTGGGCACTAGCCTAGGGCTTTGGGAGACTCACGTTCAATACCTGCTCTACCACAGCCTTCCTGTCAGACCTTGCATAAGTCACTTAAACACTCTGTGCCTCGGTTTCCTATCTGCAAGATGGGTATAATAGGACCTCCCTACTTTAGAGGGGTTTGTGAGGATAAATATATTGAAGATTGTGAGGCGGTCTGATATTATGGTGATGGGGATCACAGAGAGAGACAAAGGAGTTTAACAATTCATACACTGGGTGAATAATATCACTCCTTCCAACTTTTCTACTAACCGCATTGCCAACTCCTGTGTACAAAAATCATAGTCAGGCCCCAAAGAAGATTGAGATTGGCTTAAAAACCATGATATATAAAAAAATGTGGGTTCTTTTTATGTGCTTTCTGAGTGTTGAATCTTTACAATGCACTTGATTCCAAGTTCTCTCCTCAGCCATGAAGGCTAGAAACGTTCTTTTAAAATGAAAGCTGAGATTCTTGCCTCCAAGGAGCTGGTGATTTAAGAAAAACATCAAATATCACAAGACTTACGATAAAATTGTGAGAGTTGGCAAAACTGGACACACTGAAGAAGTGTGGTTTCCAAATAACTATTTAGTCTGAGTTAGGTACAAACTATGAATCCCCCAAACTTTCAGAGAACTGGCCTAATAGCCACTGCTCTAAATGATGTCCCAGCATGTTCTCTGGTAGTGACACTGGCCAACCATCAAGTAGCTCTGGAGTAACTATTAATTATTAATTAAGCCACTTACAGGGCTATTGTATGTGAACTAATTAAGCCAGTTTACAGAGCACCACCTACGTTCTTGCATGCTAAACTATGAAGTGGCTGACGTTTGTGTCTTGTGTTTATATATGTAATTAAATGTATTAAAATAACTATAACATAACAGTTTTCAAACTGAGGCCAGTACATCCTGGCAATCAAAGATCACTTGTTTGTGGTCTGTGGAGAATTGGCAGATGATACTGGCTGCTGGCTTTCCTCTTTGTTTCTAGTTGCTAAAGCACATTAAATACTTTCCCAATGTTTCATTTTCATGTGAGGAACTGCCATAGTTGTCACACTGTTCATTTGCCATTATGATATTACCATATGCTTTTCTATGGAGGTCCATCACCATAGTATGTGAGCTCCTCACAAACAATAATGAATTCTGTGAAGTAGGGAAGCATTGTTATTCCCCTTTTACAGATGGGGAAATTGAGGGAAGGAGAGACACTTACACAAGGTCACATTGAACCCGTGGCAGAGCTCAGAATAGAATTCAGATCTCCTGAGTCCCAGGCCAGTATTTTAACCACAAGATGATCTGCAATCAAATATAGAACATATTGAAGAAGTTTTTTAATGAAATGTGATTCACATTCTCAATATGTCTGTAGCTTATTTTGTGCTATAGTCATAACAAAATTATCTTCATAGAACTGCAGAGCTTTTCTCCTGACTCGCCCTGATGTCAGACCAGATGGGTTGTATTAACTCCAACCCAGAGACTGAATGTCTCTGAGTGGCACAGCCAAACTCAATAAAGAGTTTAGGATGAGGTTTATTTTTTTTATTTGCTTGTTATTTAAGTTAACAATAAAAGTAAACCCCAGAAAGAGGGGTGGGGTTCAATTTGGGCCAGATCAAGTGTCTGTGTGTATTGTGTTACATAAGCAGCATGAGACACCATTTGTTGATAAACCTGGTACCGGAAAATAAATTTGGAATTCAGAATCTTGAGCGAATTAATGTTAGGAACCATTACAAAGATGGTAGTATGGTAAATTATGGTCAGCCTGCAGAAAAAGAACTTGTCAAATGTACCCATGAATAGTCCTGGGTCTCAACTGCCAGAATCAAAAGAGGTGAAAGATTGTCCTGCACTTTTGACCAGAGTAAAGATATGATGTTGACATTGATGTCTGGGAAGGAACATTAAAATGTTCTGCTGATGGATACAGATTGCCTGTACTATAGCGAGCAATGTCAGATAAAATTATAATTGACCTAACTGGAAAGCTTTAAATCTGCCAGGAAAAGCAGCCTAAACTAACCCATTGAAATACTGTAATAAAAATAGAACTGAACCATCAGGCTACTCCTGTTTGTTTTAACATTTTGTATAGAGCCCAGATAATCTGGTGGTGGGAGCTACTGAAACTGATAGACAAAAAACATACATGCATATATTAATGATTGGCATATTTACAATGAATAAAAAATCCCAGTTGTCATTAAGTATGTACGTTTGGGGAGAGATTTTCAAAAGTACTTAAGGGGTTTAGAGCCACGAGTTCCATTGAAAGTCAATGGGACTTGCGCTCCTAAATCCACATGCCTTTGAAAATCCCATCCCTGACGGTTTTGATTGTAGTGGTATAAGAGTAATTCTGTACAGTAAATAAGTATTCAGACACAGAGAAGCAACCAGGAAGTAACCCTTCCTACCAAGAGGGAGCATTCATGAGGGGAACCTTACAGAGATTTCCTCACCCTTTAAACACCTTCCACAGCTTTTCCAATGGTAGAGGGTGATCTGTCTCCATATTAGTAACTTGCCAGTGGTTTAATTATATTGTTTTATGATAGTGTCATCACAATTTTTTGAGGGTGAAAAGAGCTATTCCCTTGACAAAGAGGATGGGACCACAAGGAAGATACCAGTGATTTAATCTACATTTTGTAGTAAATGTTTTTTGTTTTTAGAAGGATGTACTGTGTATTACTGAAATTTCCCACAGTTATTCAATGCAATGGAGCTATGACAGCCCAGCACTTCTGATAATCAATCCCTTAACTTTATATGTTCCCCAGCATTTCAGCCCATGAACAAGTTTTGGTTTCCCTGAGCTTGGCCAAAATCTCCACTCTAATTTCATTACTTTTGTAATCCTTCTGCCAGTCAGAGTTGGCAGCAATAAGGGCCGGGTTCAGTATCAAGGGGTTCCTTTTCAACAATACGATACAAAACCAGCTAGAGACCCCCACCCAGTGACCTGGGACAATTACACACCACCCCCTGAGCACCTCTAAGAGGCAATACTTCCCCTCTCACAAGCACAGAGTCTGAGCGTAGCAAAAAACTTTTAATAAAAGGAGGGAAATAATGCGGCATTAATTTGGGGAAACACCACAAACAAGGTTTATAAACACAAACCCTGAGCAAAAGACCCACCACCAGGTAAGTTGGGCAGTGTCCTTTTCACTTCAGGTTCTTAAGTCCAGCAACCCAAAAGTCCCTTTGACGTGCCCGTCCCTTTTCTGCATCCCACTCACAGTTGCTGTCCTTAGACAGTGCAGATCCAGAGTTCAGAGCTGCATCTGCAGAGTTCACACCCTGCGGGGGAGGGGAGTAAGGAAAAACCTTACTCGCTCCACTGTTTGGGCACTCACTTGCCGCCCCTCTCTGCGGGGCTCTGTTCTGGCACTCTCTGCCAGCTGCACCTCTCCACCAGCCACCCTGGTGGCTGCTTGCTGTGCCTCTCCACCAGCCAACCTGCTGGCTGCTCTCCGCACCTCTCCACCAGCCGGCCTGCTGGCCCCGCCTCTCCACCAGCCAGCCACGTCTCTGCCAGCCGGCCTGCTGGCCAGTCACCGCATCTCTCCTCCAGCCGCTCGCCACACCTCTCACTGGGCTTTGGAACCCATGTCCCCTGCCTAGCAAGTGCTGTTTAGTTGTGGGTGAGTCCCTTCATCGGGGTATGCCAGGTACAGTTCTGCTTCCCTCAATTCACACCACAAAGATAACTACCGTTTATTACTCCTAGCTCAATAACAAGGAGACGGGATCCAACACCAGCCAAAAGTGATCATTTGGGTAAGCAATCCCATCATGCTGAGCACCTGGGCAATCGAGATCAGCTCCTGAAGTTCTCTTCCACAGCTCACCTCTAGATGTCAGGGGAGAGCTCATTCAGACTCTGCTGACACTTTAAAGAACAGATAACAGAAGAAAACGTAGTATTATACAGGCGCTTAAAATTGTAGGATTTAGAATGACAATAGGCTTATAAACTTCTGGCTAGGGCAAGAAGATAAAATTGTTCATTTATCATTTGTTTGACAAGTCATACGTTCCTCAGCTGGTTGACAACCTCCTGGCTGTGGTTATTTTCCCATATATTATAGATATATGCATCTTTCTCCAATCTCTCTCTTATTTTTTATTGAAATGCTTTTTGACTAACAAATGTAACACCTACCTGTCCCTCACCTTCCCTCACTCACTGACATATGCCATCTCAAATCAACTTATTTTCTCTCTTTAATGAGCTTAACTCCACCAAGAACTTCCTTGATCTAGTTGAAAATTAATAAAATGTGAAAATGACAGCCTTAGGTATTTGATCTGATTATATGGAGTGTATACTACCAGCTTCATTCCCTGAGGTGCAGTTATGACAGGTTTGCTCAAAAGTGGGCAGAGGTGGGGAAGGATTACATTAGCCTTTTACAAGAACCTAATATTCAGCAGATGCAGCTAGTCGATTTTTCTGCTGAGGATCATGCAATTATGACAATTCTACATGTTCTTTGAAAGCATGTCACTTGTTCATCTATGTGAATCATGAGAATATTTGAGGAGGATGTATATCAGTTCTGTCATTACTGGCATTCCAATGCTTAAATTATTATATATATTTTTACTACTCATAAATGCTTTAGTGATGTTGTCTGATCATTAGAAAAAATTCAACCAAACCAATGCAAACAATCACTTGGGCCTAATTCTGTCCCCCTTACTTACACTGAGTTTATTCCATGATTAGTTCCATTGAAGCCAGCATTTCAAGAACATGTAGTGTTATTGACATCTGTTTAGATAGTTAACCATAAATAAACATTTGGAACTTCCTTCAGTCCAAAACTGATATTTAGCATGGCTTGCAGCAACTAGCAACTAGTATACAGACATCAACTCCAAAAACCATCATTTTAAAGAATTTTTGGATACTATTTACATTAATCAGTTTAGCCAGTTCCAAATTAATATCTTCTTTTTCCCTGAAGGTTTGTTTAATTAGCTCTGGCAGAAGGTAGAAGGAACAGTTACAAGTATTAAGCTCGTTCCAGAATGAAATGTGAGTGAGGGGGAACAGAAGAGGTAAAAAAAAAAGGAAGGGAACAGGGCTTGAATATTTTCATTTCAAATGAGACCACTTTACTCCCTCAAGTTTCTACAGAATATGTATCTTGCATTCAGACCACATTCTGTTGAAACTTGGGGAACTAAAAATCAGTTTTTCTGTCTGTACTGTCAGGCAGGGGCATACCAAGGCCACTCAGAGCACATCTTAGTTCAACATACCTTTAAATATATCTTTAAATTTGACTAAGGAAAAGATTTGTATTGCAGTCCTGGGTCTGAGTAACATTTTAGTAAAGTAGTAGTGTCTCTCCCTCTTAACCAGGAGACAGTCAGGCTTCTAGGGCCAGACAGAGTGGAGCTGGGGGTGGTATTCAGACTTAGAACAGTTCAGCATACCTTTCAAGCTGTCTAGGGAAAGGATTTATGGCACTGTCCTGGGTCCCAGGATATTTGTAATAAAGCTGCAGCATCTCTCCCTCCATCTACATTTCACGCTGACAGGCAAACAGGGGACAGGGGTTCAAATCTCCTTTGGATCAAAGAACTATATTCCAGCTCAGGATTTTGTCCATTTCTATAATTATTCTTCCAAGACATGGAAGCTTGTACTAGTAAATTTCTCATGCCGCATGAATTCCAGCTCGTCCTTGAGGTTTAGCAGATGTGCAAATTTGTTAGGGCCACCTTCCTAGCTCATTAAACCTCTCCATTCATGGATATGTAATGCTGTGACCATTCTCATAAAAATCTGCCTGGCATTGTTTGAGGGATCCAGTACTGCTGAATCGAAAAGCCACTTCTTTTTTCCATTCTGGTATTTGAAATACACCAATATGCTCGATAGGTGATCCAGTATTAAAGAAAGAAAAGTAAAACTGGCAACATAGAGGAAATTATCCCCACCCTTCACCTTCTCACATTATAAACAGTTTAATTTGTGAAAAATACTATTACATGTATCTCACTATTGTGTGTGTGTCTGGTCCTTCCTCGTGAGTAGCAAGGGGGCTTTCTGAGAACCAGGGCACATAATGGAGAGAGACAGTTACATTCCATAAATGTTCAAAAGTAGCAAAATTGTGGCATTCTATTGCAAAGCAAGGTTATGTGGAGGGATGTGTTAAATTTTCCCCATGGCCTAAAATATAATCTTCCTTTTGTCCATTTAACTGTTAGGACTTTCTAGAGAAGACACAAATTCTCTCAACAAGAGGACAGAGAGAGAACACGAGAGAAGGGAGAGGAAGATGTAGAAGGGCCCTGGAGGACCTGTTGCTGGGATGGAGCAGAGAAATCAGGGCCAGTGAGGAGCAGTCTCTGCAGCACGAGAGGCAACTGTTACCAGCACAAACATCACCCCAAGCTATAAACACATTCAAGGCAACCTGTAATGATGGGTTTTGTATAGGTGTCAATGTTACAAACACCCACATTAATACTCATGAACCTGCCTCTGGGTCCACCAAGCCTTGCAGAACGATGGAATAGTATCCTTTGTGGTTCACCTTATCCTTGTTGTGGGCAAACTATTGGCATGAGTTTGGGAACCTCATCTGTGAAAATCAGCAATTATTTCAGGAATTTTTCTTATGCTAGCCACCCATGGGTAAACCACAGTATTCATCACCTCATCAAGTTCCACATCCATGACCCCAACAATGGACTTGCCAACTGCAAAGTGGTCTGTAACAGACCTTTAGATATCAGAGCAATAGCAACTTGCTTCTCAACCAGTATGGCTTCCTTAAACAGAGTGTTCTGGAGCTGGGCAGTGGGTCCTCACTTAGATAGACAAAGGTTCATCCCAAATCTGCAGAATGATGTGATCCCACAACCCCTGCAAGTTCTCGTGCACTAGCAGTGATGGTACACCAAAAGAGATTCTGTGGCAGTAGCAGCATTTAACATAGGTCCACTGTACTATGAATGAATTGTCATTGTCCCTCAAGGCTGCTATTTTCTGAGTCGGAAAATGCTGCCAAAATGCCATCTAGCATTTCGCCGATTGCCTACTCCACTGCAAAAAACATTTGTTCCACAATAAGGAGCAGCAGCACAATGACTTCATCCAATTGATCCATGACTTAAATCCAGTTTTGCACAAATAGAAGCGAGGGGCAACGTGATCTGGAACTATCAGCAGCACATGTATGAAGGCAGGGAAGATTGTCTTCTGTGCATGGGTCCAGGAAGGCTTAATGTAATATGTTAGGACAACCAACTCCAGAGGGGTTACACCTATATTTGACTTCCAATGGGACTTAGGCTTCTAAGTGCCTAAGCCACTTTTGAAAAGGGGATTTATGCTCCAAAGACATTGAGGTACTTCTGAAAATTCTACCTCAAGTCTATATAAAATGGTTTACAGAACCATAATGGCACAACTGTTTGCTGAAAGCTGAAAATGGGTGGCAGGGGATGAATCACTTGATGATTACCTGTTCTGTTCATTCCCTCTTGGGCACCTGGCACTGGCTACTGTTGGAAGACAGGATTCTGGGCTAGATGGACCATTGGTCTGAGCCATTATGGCTGCCCATATGTTCTCTTAACTAGACTTCATCTACATACTATTTTAAAAATATAGAAAGTCTCAGACACCTCTCAGCTCTCCTGTGACACTGCATATTCTTGGTTTTTTGTAAGATCTGTTAAAAAGCAATGTCTGCCTCTTTTATTTTGCATGTGAAATTAGTTCAGTAAAGCTCTATTCTTTACATTCTTGATCAACCCTTTAACCATAAAAGGAACAGATCTTTCCTTCAGAGGAATTTTGATACTTATTTTGATACTAACATGACAGCTGAAGAAGGCTGCAGGGCAACAAAATTCATTAGAAGTGAATTTTAACACATTTCTTTCTGTCCACTAATCATGTAAGAAAAAAAAAACCCTAAAGTATATGCTACAGTGACATAGGATGAATAAAGCTGAGAAGTGAAAGTAGGTCAGAGTTCCAGGACTCATGCCAGCTCAGGAGATTAACTTTTATCAGAAACAAGCATGCAGCATGCCATCTCTATATGTCCTGTATTTGTAGTCTAGTCTTGAAATTAAGTCTTCTAGTTGTTCCAGTTAGACAGATCACTGTCTTTTATACACACAACGCATAAAATGCATTTTTCAATCTAGATTATTTTTATTTCAAATTAAGGAAAAATAGACAGAAAATATACCAAATCTTCAAGTGAAAGAGAGACAACTCCACAGTGCTCACTCTAGTAGTCTGTATCTAAACTGAAACATAAAATAGGATCTGTCTCTGCAAACAGGAGCAGGACTTACAGAAAAGTCAAAGACAAGAGTCAACAGGTGGATACAGACATATAGGGAAGCACAAGGAAACAAAATGACAATATTGATCAACTTGATAGGTAAGGGTCTTAGCACACCAGCTGCCTAAAAGTTGTCTAACCATTTATTTTCTCCTCAGCATCACCTGACAAAGATATTAAAATGTTCTTTTGCAGATAATACAGCAAGCTTGTTTTCTATAAGTTATATTACTATACGTCAGCTGAAAAAAATTGTCTACTATTCTCCTACAGCCCCATGTACAATATAATACTCCATAACCTTATACTTTAATAAATGTGCTTCTCTCTCATTTGATTTTGTCTGCTTCTACATCCTAGGATAAAATTAAGAATTTTATATCCCTTATCACTATAAAAGAGAAATGAATCAGTTTTAGCACTGATTATGAAATGTCTGACTCCAACAATGTCCCTAAAAGAGATAATTTAAGAAGATAAAATATCAAGCCATATATAGTTTGCTGAGATTGGCTTTCTAATATTTTAAATATTTTCAGGAAATAAATTCTTGGCCCTAAATTAACTGTCAATCTTGATTAGCATTGCAGTCTTCTAAGAAAAAAGCACTACTTAAAATAACATGATTCCATTCATGACACAGAATGTATTGAAGTGGCAATCAAAGAAGAAGCCCCTGAGCCAAAAAGTGTATAATAATATGAAAAGAAATGGATAATAAAAAAAATTAAACTTTAAACATTTTTGCCGTCTTCCAAAATCTGCACAAAGTAAATGCAAAATCAGCTCTTCAAAGAAAAAGGTCCAAAAGAGTGCATTAATGAATAAGTTAATATGACACAAGTTTTGGAGGGTTGTGGCTGGGAGAATTATTAAGAGGACTTAAATTCTTAAAATTCTAAAGTACTTTGGAAATCTTTTTAAAAGTTCTTATGTTAAACAAGAATATTCTCAGGGAAAGGAAATGTGTTGAGTGAGAATGCAATCAAATATGTTTTTGTAACTAAATACATATTGTGGTCAGAAAAAGTATTTCAAAGTAAAAAGAGTCTCAGACACTATTGCTGATGCAATTTCTTGCTCCATCACTTTCTTTTCAAGGCTTAATTTCTCTCTCTCTCTCTCTTGGTGAAATTCAACACACTGATACACAGACAGAGTACAGAACTTGAGAAAATGAGTTTTGTATGTGAGAGTTGGGAGGCACCTGTGTGAGGAGATCTCTGCAACTACTCCAGCATCTGCACTGTAAAGCAAGCTTTAACCCTGTGTGCATGCTTGCGGTCTTTAGATCTGTTTAATCATGAAACAAATGGCCTTGTACCAATCTACCAACAGTGTTGAGTCAATCTCTGCCAAGCTCAGAGAGTGCTGAGTCCCCTAAGTGAACACTTTCTATCTGTCTTTCCCTTACACACCATAACGGCTGTAGTTACAAGGTATTGGGAGCCTTCCCCAGCCACTCTCCCCACTGTGTAAATTTCACCCTCTGTCCTTCGGCTCTTTCTTTCCTTTTATCTCTCTCCACCATTCCATTTCTTAACTTCATTCTTTTCTGCTGTTAAGCTCTCATGACACGTCATGCTTCATGGGATATTTCAATTTCTCTCACTCCTCTCCCTCTCCAATAAGCCTTGCAGGCCTCTAATTCTGCCCCCAGATTTCATCACTAAACTTAACGTGCACAGAACATTAGAAAGTCTAAAATTAAATTAACTTGTTCTCTCACCCTTCCACTAGAGTTAATATCATAACAGTTTTCAGCTCTCTCTCTTATATTTTTAAAGGAAACTATTGAATGAATATGAATTTAGACTTTCGCACAGCTTACCGACTGCTGATTGTACTGGTACTTCAGCTCCTCTATTTTGAACTGTTTGTAGAATGTTTTCTGACTAGCCTAATTTACTATTATTCCATATTATTTAGTGACACTTATGTGAACTAGTAAAATTCTATGACACTAGACCAACACAATAAATTCTATTGTATCACCATAAACCTTCAAATTTGGGTGCCTAAAATTAGGCATCTAAACTTAAATTTAATCACAGACTATTAAACAGAAACGTTCTCCTTGACCAGAAGCAAAGTAATCTTAATTCCTCTCCTACATTTATGGTTAACTAGGGCCCAAAGCACATGCCCATTAAAATCAACGGCAGTCTTTCCTTTGACTTTAAAGGCAGTGGGGCTGAGTTCTTATGATTTTTCAATATTATAATTTGGCTAATTGAGCAGATGCATATGTCATTTGCTCATCAGTATCAAATGAAATGGTTTACTATGACAAACCGTGTGTGTTTAAATGGACATACTTTGATGCTCTTGCATAAAAGTAATGTAATGTTTAGTCCATGCTCATAAAGTAGTTTGGTTTCTTATGATTTGTCTATTGAGGATTACATGGAATTATTTTGCTCTATAGGAAAAGATTGCTATTTGGATGTGTTTTTAATCTATGCTGTTAGCTACAGTGATAGAGAATCCTAAAATAAACAGATGAATGGTCTTGAATTTTTAAAGTATCTTTGATTTTGTTGTGCGTGGTTTCATGGAAAACCAAGCTTGTTGCAACATTTGTATGAGTAAGTTATGAAAGCCTGTGTGTGTGGTTCAGAGAGAAAACTCTGAGTTCTTTTATAAGTATTGAGTTTTCATACACAGGTAGAGTTAGTTTGTTTGAATTCTGGACACTAAGTATGTTTCTGTGTTGATTTTCCATGTGTGTAAATTGCTGGTTAAAGCTGGTGTCAGTTTTGTTTCATAACCATAGCTCGTTATTTAATTATTTCCATAATGTTAATATTTGGGGAGGAGGCATTAAGAGATGTATTTAATGGCCCATCTTCTCTTGAACTTCATCTTTATGACTTGTGGTGCTTGGACTTTCAGAAAGACTTTGACAAGGTCCCTCACTAAAGGCTCTTAAGCAAAGAAATTAGTCCTAGGATAAGAGGAAAAGTCCTTTCATGGATTAACAGGCAGGAAACAAAGGGTAGGGAAAACTGGTCAGGTAAGCAGAGTCCCCAAGGATCTGTACTGGGATTAGTGCTGTTCAACATATTAAATGATCTGGGAAAAGGGGTAAACATTGAGATGACAAAGTTTGCAGTCATTACAAGATTACTCAAGATAATTATGTCCAAAGCTGACTGAAAAGTTACAAAGGGATCCCACAAAATGGGGTGACTGGGCAACAAAATGGCAGATGAAATTCAATGTTGATAAAGGCAAAGTAATGCACATTGGAAAACATAATCCCAACTCTACATACGGTTGCATGTCTGAAGTGAATGATAATTTGAGATTGTCAAATAGGCTTAATTGGAATTATTTAATCAAAGATTATCAATCAGAGATTAGTACAGCGCCATACAGAATACAGCAAGAATGGATACATTACCACCCTGGATACAAGGTAAAGGGCTAACTCTTTCTCTCTTCTTCACTGTAACTGGTGGGATGTGGCAGTTTCATTCCCCAACTAAGTTCCAAAACTTCTGCCATTATATAGGGTTTTAAGAGAAAGAGACCCTTCTTTGCCAAAAATACTGTCCCAGAACCATATGTTATGATGTCATATTTTTAAAAATACTTACATTCCATTACCTGATTGATGTGAGAAGGCATAATTATTTACAGCTGAGTGGCCCAACGTTCTTCAAGATAATATCTTTTAATGGGTCCTTCTTCCCCCATAATCATTCTTCCCTGTTGATTCCCCTCTAGGAAACATCTGCCTTAACAATCATCCCTCACCAATCTCCTATGTTTATATAAGCATTATATATGTGTGTGTTAAGGGTATGGTTTCCATAAATATCTGATGTTCTATAGACATGGAGGCACCAAGAATTATTAGACACAGCCTAATGCATACAATCCCTGAATAGGGTTACTTATAGTTTAAGGACCAGTATTCTAAACCTTAGAATTCAAACAAACATACTCTTTGTTAACATCATAAAGATTCAAAACTATAGTTAACGTATAAATGAATAAAGTATACAAAAATAAAAAGGACTAAAATGGTTAATATTTACTAACAAATACTAACAATACAAAATGATAGGGTCTAAATTAGCTGTTACCACAGAATAAAGCACTCTTGGAGTCATTGTGGATAGGTCTCTGAACACATCTACTCAGTGTGCAGAGGCAGTCGAAAAAGCTAGGAACCATTAGGAAAGGGATAGATAATAAAATAGAAAATATCATAATGATACTATATAAAGCCATGGTACACCCACAACTTGAATACCGATGTCAAATCTCAAAAAAGATATATTAGAATTGGAAAAGGTACAAAGAAGGGCAACAAAAATGATAAGGGGTATAAAACAGCTTCCATATGAGGAGTGATTAAAAAGACTGGGACTATTCATCTTAGAAAAGAGGTGACTAAGAGGTGATATGATGGAGGTCTATAAAATCATAAATGGTGTGGAGAAAGTGGATAAGGAAGTGTTATTTATTCCTTCACATAACACAAGAACCAGGGGTCACTCAATGAAATTAATGGGCAGCAGGTTTAAAAACAAACATAAGGAAGTACTTCTTCACAGAACACACAGCCAGCTTCTGGAACTTGTTGCCAGGGGATGTTGTGAAGGCCAAAAATATAACTGGGCTCAAAAAATAGTTACGAAGTTCACCGATGATAGGCCCGTCAATGCCCATTAGCGAAGATGGTCAAGGACACGACCCCATGCTCTTGGTGTCGCTAAACTTCTCACTGCCAGAAGCTTGGAGTGGATGACAAGGGATGGATCATTAAATAATTGCCCTGTTCTGTTCATTCCCTCTGAAGCATCTGGCACAGGCCAGTGTCAGGAGACAAGATACTGGGCTAGATGGATCATTGGCCTGACCCAGTATGGCCATTCTTATGTTCTAAAACCTTCATTCTGTGTCAAGATCACTCCTGCATATACCAGGTTTCTCTCAATGGCAATAACTTCTCCATCTAATGTCAATTTAGACTGTAGTTGAACCTTTTATGGTTTGTGGTAAAGTGGTGGACTTTGTTTTTGCTGGCCTCAGCTAGAATTTAAGTTCCTTTGCCCAGCTGGTTAAAATTTCCAAGTCCTCATTCAATTCATTTTGCAATACATCTGTTGCTGTGAAAATATGTGATTGTAGATGAAAGCATTGGGAAGAGACTTGTGAAAGGCTTGATCCTCACAGAAGAGGAGATTTATGGATGATACTGAAGTTCATTGAGAACAAACAGACAGGCTTGCAATCTAAAGATAAACACCAGTATCCTGAAAAATGGAGGTGTAGTGGCAATTAATGATAAAGAGTCTGTAAATGTGCTGGTCAGATATTCTTCCAAGACTACCGTGCTTATGTACAACAATGAGGATCAGTGATGCTGGAACTAAGGGTTCTGGGGGTGCTATTGCACCCCCCAGCTTGAATTAGTAATAACAAACACCAAATACATGGTTTCCATCATCAGCACCCCCACTATAAAAAATGTTCCAGCACCCCGATGAGCATGCAGCCATTGCAAAACACACAGGATAGAGGAACAAGAATCTTAAAAAGTGCACACAGACCCAACTGAGTACCCTTTTAGAAAGATATTTCTCATAGATGACCTAGAAGATTCATCAGAGAAGCTTGAATCAAGAAAATCCCCTGGACTTGACCTCAACTAGGCCATATGATAAAGAACTTTGGGAAAAAGGCTAAAGCCAGGTTGTTTGACATTATCAGCAAATCATGGATAAAAGGGAAGGTACCTCATCAGTGGAAGTCAGAAGTTATTGTTCCTCTTCTTAAGACTGTTAAGGATCCCTCTTCTCCGGGCAGTTATTGGCCTGTATCTTTAACAGTCACCTCTCAGATAACGAAAAGAAGGCTTTTAGGGTGGCTTCTAAAACAAGGGAACTGACCCTAATGGCATATAGGCCTTTGCGCTTAATTACAGACTGACTGGTGGCCGTCTGTCAGCCTATTAGTAATGGGTTTCAACAAAAGCCAACAGTTATTAATAGGAACCTTATTGAATTTCAGTGCGGCATTAAAGAGTTTGGCATGATAAGCTCTTTGTGATCTCAGTGAGATGGGAATCTGTGGCAAAATGTACTTATGGACAAGAGATTTCCTACTGTGAAGAAAAATAACAGTAAGACTAAATGGTATTTTTTTCAAAGATATAGCCACTCATGAGTACTCAATTTTATTTTAAGAACACACTTCCTATGAAAAACTCTTATTCTCAAGTGCGTAGAAATCTATACAGATACATGAAATCTGGAGCTGTGAAATATTTCCTGCTCTTAGAAAAAGGTGACCAAAGAATCATGAGATACTGTTAATATTTATAGCATAATTGATTTTTGACTAAGTGTCATATACCAATTTTTCCAAATTCTCAGTAAAATACTAAAAATTATTCTAGCCTAATTTAAATCTCACAATTTCTCAGACGAATCACTTCCTCCAATCAAAGTTAGAGTGGGAAGAAAACAGGGCTTATAACAGACATCAGAACACTCTGATGTAGTTCTAGTGTTGAAATATTTAATTCACACCCACATTATCCAGAAAAGTAGAGAGAAAGACAAATAAATTGTGCAATTTGAGTTTGAAGTCTATCTGTGTAAAGAAAATTAAAAAAACTAAAGAGAAAAATGAAGCACGTTTGACCCTTGAAAACTTCCAGATTCTCTAATCTATCAGTCTGTATTTCATTGATAAGATACAATAATAAACTTCCATAAAGTAACTCTTAAAAAGTGCAGTTAATTATACAATGTACACACTTCACAACTATTCTGAACATATATTTTTAACCTGAATATGTGGCTAATCAATTATTGGCTGATTATCACAGATTAGCACTCAGGCCAAGTCTATACTATGGGCATTATAGTGGCATAGCTATAATGCCATAGCTTTGCTACTATAACCCTGCATTGTAGAAGCAGACTACAGAGACAGATGGGTTTTCTAACCAGTCTCCAAGCCACAGTAGCTAGGTCAATGGAAGTATACTTCCATCAGCCTAGCTGCATCTACACCAGGCATTAAGTTGGTCATAGCCACAGCATGCAAGGATGTGGATTTTTCACCCTCTGAGTGCCATAACTATGCCGATCCTAAATTTTAAGTGCAGCCCAGGGCTCAGTTTTCTAAAAAATGTTATGTTTCACTCACTAGTCTGATTATTAGACTACAGTAACATTAATTATTGTTCCATGGATTATATTCGACCTTAGTGCAGAAGGCCAGTGCAGACTCTGTAGAAGGACTGTGTAAGGACTGTGGAGAGTCTGAGTAGAGGTGCCTGTGCATCCTTTCCACATCCTAGCACCACACAGGCTCACACAACAAGTTAACACTGGGGGATGGATCGGGGGAGGCGCCCTGACATTTATCTATACATGGATTCTGTAGCACCAACAATGTTCACAGCTGCAGCTTCAGTATGCATGCAACAGACTTGGGTTATATGAAGATGGAATGGATTTTAAGTCTATATCTGTAGAGCTGAATTTATGCTTCATGTAATTCCTGTCACAGTTTCAGGGCAACTTAAATTTCCCCTCTGTGGTACATCATGGACACCCACTTTAGGTTTCCAGCTCCCAGTCATCACCTCTCATGGGTGGAGACCCATATCTCACTGCCTCCTTACCAAGGATTTTAAGCATGGAGCTGTGCATGCAGCCTTTACACTGTGCTATCGCCAGCAACCCAGACTGCCGAAAAAGGCCAGCAATTATGCTTTGCTTTCTCTTTGAGGGCTATGACCAGTGTATCATCCACAGTTTTAAGTTACCACACAGCTCTTTCTATGAACATAAGAACGGCCATGCTGGGTAAGACCAATGGTCATTCGAACCTAGTATCCTGTCTTCCAATAGTAGCCAGTGCTAGATTCTTCAGAGGCAATTAACAGAATGGGGCAATTTCTTGAATGATCTATCCCCTGCCATCCAATCCCAGCTTTTGCCAGTCAGAGGGTTAGGGACACCCAGAGCATGGGATTGGGTCCCTGATCATTTTGGCTAATAGTCATTGATGGACCTATCTTCCATAAGCAAACACATGTATTCTTAAGGTAAAAACATTATGGAGAAAACATATTAAAATAATGAAGAATCTATATGTATGCTAAAAAAAGCTTACAGGAAGTCACCTCCCACTCCAAACTAGGGATCTGGTAGATTTCAGTCCTTCAAACTCCACAACTGGGATTTCCTGGTGGTTATAAATTCATCCATCTTGTATCCAGAAGAAAGTCTAAGCAGATCACCTGTTTCTTTATACAGCTCAGGCCTTTGACCTTGGTCTTCTGTAACAGGTGATCAGCAGACCATGACCATCTCCTCAGGGCACAGATTTGAAAGGCTGCTTTTTTGCACAACCAGAGTTGAAGAAATGGCATTAACCTCTCCCTGGGGATTCCCCAGGAAATCCACTTAACACTTACTGTCCCCAAAGTGAATACTTGTCTGGCACATTTTCAACATAGTCTTTTGAACTCCCAGGTCTCATATCTATCACATCTCCCCCCTAGAGAGGTCACACACAATCCTGTTCCACAATAATACATACACTTAATACAATAAGGTCTTCCATGGATATTTCAGGAAATTGCCATATCTGTCAATTCCATTTACAGCAGCAAAGTTACTCCAGGGATGAAATTGGTTCATCATTCTTCCATTTCACTTTAGAGAAAACAAGTAGTTCCTGGCAAACAGAATCTCAGTTTATTTCTTGACCCATAAAAAGTCTATGTTTATACAACTTATAAGATCTTAAACCTTGCCATCCTAATATTTAAATATCTGTTTCTTCTGTGAGCTCATCAGACTTCTTGTAGCTAATAAGAGTGTCAGATCACTCAACAAAACATGATTAGTGAAAAAATCTCTTTAAAGCTTTATTACTCCATACTGATGCACTTATTTTAAAATATTTCCATAGATTAAGCATCTTATCTTTAAAAAATGAAACAGAACAGTTATGAATTATGGCGCATATTTTGTGTTCAGATTAACTTCTATAAATGATATTTAGATTTCAGCTATCCTTAAAGAACAGCAACTTGAGGTGAATAGCAGAGCAGACATCACAGTAGACCTTAATAATTAAAGGTTTCAGAGTAGCAGGCGTGTTAGTCTGTATCCGCAAAAAGAACAGGAGTACTTGTGGCACCTTAGAGACTAACAAATTTATTAGAGCATAAGCTTAATAATTAAAGTACACATCAGGAAAAAACCTTGGTGAGTCATAAAACCACAAAATGTGAGAGGTCATTTATCTTACAGTGACCTACTTTTCAACAAATGACACAGGAAACCAATATCCTTAAAGGTGTATGAGAAAACCGGAAACATTTAAACAAACCTTTTTATGAATGTACTTGTAAACATTTCCAGATACAAACTAGAGCTATCTGGGCAATAAGATGCCCCTTGCTTTTTTTCCCCCTCACAGTCAAGAAATTTTTTGGAGATATCCTGACCCATTCAATTTCTAACTGAGGTTTCAGAACACTTTGTAATATTCCAACCGAAATAAATGAAAGTCTCTGTTTTCTACAGGCAAAAGTGTTTGTGGCAGTAGTGGTCCTCAAAAACAAGTTGACAAGGTAAATTACATGATACAGTACCTTATACAAGACCTTTATTATAGAGGTATGTTAGCATTGCTATAGTTATGGTGGAATTTAGCTTTTGATATATATAAATTGCATCCAGAAATTATGTAGAACATTAATGTTGCAAAGTCAAACTCTCTAAAGTTAGAAAATGCCAGAATTAAGTTTGTCCATCTTAATTTGCCCTCTAGTGTGTATGCATTATGTTATAGTGCTTAATTACACGATCATGCTATTTTTCACACAAGCTTTGCTTCATTCAGTGTAAAGGATTGATGGTGCTCACCAGATGGGTAGCTATTCAATATTTCTTTTTATCCTTACTATTCAACAGGTGACTCCAGTCTTTATTTGACTACAAAATATCCAAACTCTATAAAGTACACAGAATTTTTTATTTCCTTAAGCATTTTTCTATTATAATTATCACCATGCCCCTCTCCAATCCCAACACCTCTAGCCTGTCCATAACCCCTCTGCTTAGTATCTCCCAGCACACACCATCTAGTCTTTCTCTGTCCATCCATCCTGTCCTGTTTCTTCCCTCCCGCATCCTTACACCTCTGCAATTGAGCAAATCATGTTGCTTCTCCTCCATGCTGCCCGGGCACCAGCAGTGAAATCTTTGAGAGCACAGGAGGGACAGTCACCCTGCTCTCTAATTCTGGTGCCTGACTGCACAGCAGCCCTGGTAAACCAGGAGGAATAACTGCAGGACAAATTCTGCCCAGTTGGGCCCTGGGATGGAACACACTTGGTCCTCTGCGGATTGAGCTTGCTCTGTGCAGATGGAATCTTTGGAGAATAATTCTTCCCATCCCTAACAAGCCTCTACTGAACATGTGCAAACTGCAATTTTTGGAAGCTTGTAACTTGTCCAACTTTGAAAAGATTTTCATGGAAACATGAAAAGGTCCCTCTTGACAGTAGGGTGACCTCCCTACTATGAACATGCTGGAGCTTCTCAATTAAATAAAGGAAATACTTTCCTGCACAGAATTTTGCATGTTTGAAAAAAAAATCATCCAAAACCAGGACAAAACACCATAAACATGAACATTTTGACAAGAACAGTTTTTTAAAAATGATAGTGAACAGGGGACCTCAAACAGAAGTTTGAGAGTAAGAGAGGGAGATCCCCCTGCCTAAAAAACAAGGTGTGAATACTAATCATGGGGTGAGTGAGCTTGTTTGACGGCTTGGTTTTTGGATGTTTGCGGTTTTCTCTCTCTTTCAGGTTATTTTCTCTCTCTTTCAGGGTCAGTTAGGATTATGTGTTTGGGGACTGTTTGAACTTTTGTTCCCTGGATCAGCCTTGATCATCTTGGATCAGCCTCATTCAGCCTTGTGATCACCCTCCCTCTGTGTGATTAACTAGGGGGTAGGGCTGACCTAGGAGAGAAGGCCTTAAAAGCCGGAAGCTAAACGACCAAAGGGACTGCAAACAGGGGAGTTTGAGAAGGAGTTTGTTAAGAGGACTCGTAATATAATTGCTATGGTTAGGAAAGGCCACATAGCCAGTATCAAAACTGCTTCTGTCTCCTCCACCTGCACCTGTATCTTGATAGAGAACGTAACCATGGATGCTTCTACCCAGATCCTGGCGTGGATTTGCAGAAACCGTGGCCTGCATTTCCCACTCTCATAAAGCCAGGCTGTGGGGACTATCCAATGTGAAAGGGGTCTGCTGGTGGAATCTCTGAGGAAACAGGTGGGAGAGCTACAGGAGGAGGTGGCTAAGCTGAGGAGCACCAATGCACACAAGGAATTCATTGAAAGTATTCATATGGAGATGTCCAAGGCTGATGACACTATCCAGTTAGAGGACTGCTGTCACACTGCTGGGGGAGGATGATATGGCTCTGTCACAGGGAGGACACTGGCTGCTGGTTACGTCTGGCAGCAGACAGTGCTCCATCCCTACTTCCAACCCACTCACCACAGTGATGAAGAACCATTATGCTGCCCTGGCAACAAGTGATGAGGAATCACCTCCAAAGGTGGTGGAGGAGAAGCCATGTACCCCCAAAGCTGGGAGGATCGCAGCCACCGCTTCCAGGAGGAAACATAGGGTAGTGGTGGTTGGTGACTCTTCTGAGGGGGATGGAGGCACCCATCTGTCAGCCTAACACGGCATCCTGGGAGGTATGCTGTTCTAGATTTGATTTTGACAAATAGGGAGGAACTGATTGAGAATTTGAAAACGGAAGACAGTGTCAGTGAAAGTGATCATGAAATGATAGAGTTCATGATTCTAAGGAATGGTAGGAGGGAAAACAGCACAATAAAGAAAATGGATTTCAAAAAGGCAGACTTTAGCAAACTCAGGGAGTCAGTAGGTAAGTGCCCATGGAAAGCAAGTCTCAGGGGAAAAACAGTTCAAGAGAGTTGACCATTTTTCAAAGAGAATTATTAAGGGCACAAAAGAAAACTATCCCACTGCTTAGGAAAGATAGGAAGTATGGCAAGAGACCACTCTGCTTAACCAGGAAATCTTCAATGCTCTGAAACACAAAACAGCATCTTACAAAAAGTGGAAACTAGGTCAAATTACAAAGGATGAATATAAAGAAATAACACAAATATGTAGGAATAAAATTAGAAAGGCCAAGGCACAAAATGAGATTAAATTCACTAGAGACATAAAGGGTAACAAGAAAGCATTCCACAAATATATTAGAAGCGAGAAGAAGAACCAGGCTGGGTTAGACCTGTTACTCAATGGAGGGGGGAAACAATAACAGAAAATGTGGAAATGGCAGAAATGATAAATGAGGTTTTTGTTTCAGTTTTCACCAAAAAGCTTAATAGCAATTGAACATCGAACTTAATGAATGCCAGTGAAATGAGGTAGGATCTGAGGCTAAAATAGGGAAAGAACAAGTTAAAAATTACTTAGACAGGTTAGATGTTTTCAAATCACCAGGGCTGAGGGAACTGGGGTTATTTAGTCTGCAGAAGAGAAGAGTGAGGGGGGATTTAATAACTACCTGAAGGGGGGTTCCAAAGAGGATGGAGCTCCAGTGTTTTCAGTGGTGGCAGATGACAGAACAAGAAGCAATGGGGGAGGTCTAGGTTGGATATTAGGAAACACTATTTCACTTGGAGGGTGGAATGGGTTACCTAAGGAGGTGGTGGAATCTCCATCCTTAGAAGTTTTTAAAGCCCGGCTTGACAAAGCCTTGGCTGGGATGATTTAGTTGGTGTTGGTCCTGCTTTGAGCAGGGGATTGGACTAGATGACTTCCTGAGGCCCTTTCCAACCCTAATATTCTATGATTCTATGATTAAATGCATCCTAGAATATTCAAGGAGCTGACTGAGGAGATATCTGAGTCATTAGTGATTATCTTCGAAAAGTCATGGAAGACAGGTGAGATTCCAGAGGACTGGAAAAGGGCAAATATAGTGCCAATCTATAAAAATGAGAATAAAGACAACCCAGGGAATTACAGACCAGTCATCTTAACTTCAGTACCTGGAAAGATAATGGAGCAAATAATTAAGCAATCAATTTGCAGACAACTAGCATATAATAAGGTGATAAGTAACAGTCATCGTGGATTTGTCAAGAACAAATCATGTCAAACCAACCTAATAACTTTCTTTGACAGTGTAAGCCTTGTGGCTAGGAAAAACTTCCTAACTGACAGGGGGGTTAAGCACTGGAAAAAATTGCCTCGAGAGGTTGTGGAATCTCCATCATTGGGGATTTTTAAGAGCAGGTTAGACAAACACCTGTCAGGGATGATCTACGTAATACTTAGTCCGGCCATGAGTGCAGGGGACTGGACTAGATGACCTCCCAAGGTCCCTTCCAGTCTTATGATTCTGGGGTAATGGAAATAAATTTTTCAACTTCCCAGATGCACACCAGGAAGGCAAAAGGCACATCCTTGACACCAAGGTGACCAAATTTCAAATTCCTGCTCCAAAGGATGGGGGTACTTAAACTTCTCAACAAAACAGTTTTGTGATTTTTTTTTTTAAACGTGGGCAAAACAATTTTTTCCCCCCTAATCATGTTCTTGGAAACTTCTGCTGCAACTTTCCAAAAAAATCAGCCTGAGGCAAAAACCTTGCATAGAAAATTTCAGCCCAAAGAGTTGAAGTTTAATAACATTTGGTAAGGTGGGCACAAGCAAACAATATGCATTTTATAGGGCTAAATGTAAATGTATACATCTGGAAATAAAAAATGTAGGCCATACTTACAGGTGCAACCACTGCTGGAATACTCTGTCCAGTTCTGGTGCTCACAATTCAAGAAGGATGCTGTTAAATTGGAGAGGATTCAGAGAAAAGCCATGAGAATGATTAAAGGATTAGAAAACCTGCCTTATAGTGATAGACTCAAGAAGCTCAATCTAGTTATCTTAACAAAAAGGCAAAGACAAAGGGACTCCCACTAGCATCCTCTCCAGCAGAATTGCATCAGTATAGAAGCAGTCTCTCATGTATGCAAGTCTCAAGCCATCTACTAGGGCTTAAGAGATCAAAATCAACACACTTAAGCCCCACCCAGACACCAATAATCAGCCAATGCAAATCAGGAAGTATAGGTATCATGCACAATAAACTCCATGTAACAACTTAGCTGTATCTTGAACTGGGTCCAGTTTCCACATGGATTAAAGTGTAAAGTTTGTTCTATGGATGGCAACCAGACTAAGTTTTTGAGCATGCAAGCCCAGTTCTGTTAAGATCCATTTACAGCACAGTTAGATCCCATCTGGTCTGTAAATAGTTATTCAGTCTCCCTGGCTCAGCTGTTTTTGTAGTGGAGATGGATCCTGCATCAGCATTTGCCTTCCAGAAAAAAATTCAGACTGACAGTGAATTTAGTGACTAACTGATTTGTTTAAACCTGAACAAGCATTTGTCAGTACAGTTTAGCAGTTCATACCATTTTACCACTATAAGTCGAGACTGTTCAGTATGATGATGTTCTGTTTTATCTCTAATCATATAAGCTAAAATGTTAGCTATTTAACTATATGCTAGGTTGGAATATTACGACAAGTTATATTTCATTTCTCCCTTCTCTGCCTCCAAAACACAGGAAAGATGGCCCAATTTATTTATGAAAAGATTAGGCATATGTGCATTTTCTAGACTTGGAGATGCTACATTAATTTACTGGATTAATGGTGATTTGTAGTGTACTACCATTATTTACCTATCTTTGTAAGGCAAATATTGATATAAGAATGACTTTTATAGACTTGAAGCACCCAGTGCACACTTATGTAAATTGAATTATAAATCATAATTGAATAATTAATAACTAAATACTACTTTGAGAATAGAAAGTCTCCATGATCATTAGAAGAGTATACACCTAAAGTTTACACTGAGCACATACTCAAAATCCTTTAAATATCTGCTTCATTGATTTTGTTGACACTACTGTATAACATTAGCTATATAGTACAGTCAGGCTGTATGGCAGCCAAAACTAGGACTGGAGTAATGAAGCTAGTCAGAAGGAGCCTAAAAATTAAAAACAAAAAAAAAATATTTTAAAGGCATATTGGAACCAAAACCCAAGTAATTGTAATAACCAAAACAGAAGTTACTGATACCCTAGGGTTAGGGCTAGTGCTCAGCCAAAGGTTACATTTAGGGTTATTGCTCAGCCACGGATTAGGGTTATGACAATGGCTAGGCAGCTGGTGTACTGAGACCATTGACTATCATGCTGACCAGTATTGTCTCTGTTTCTTTGTAGTTCTCATCAGTCTGTCTGTATCCATCTGTTGTCTCTTGTCTTGTACTTAGACTGTAAGCTCTACTAGGCAGGGACTATCCTTTTGTTCTGTTAGTACATTATCTAACACACCGGGGGTCCCGGTCCATGACTAGGACTCTTAGGTGCTACAATAATATAAATAAATGGTTAGCCAAATATCCACATTCCCACTGAGAAGACCTGCACAAATAAATGATTATTATAATTCAGAGGTGAAAGATTAAGAAGCAATGCTGCAGTCTCTGCAAATGGAAGATGTGAAAGAATTAGAAGAAACCCTAGAATCTGTGGTGGTAGCAAAAGGTTCGGGAGCAATCTTAGGGCCTGTGGCCAGGGCGGAGGAAAAAGGTGCAGAAACAATTCCACTATCTCTGCAAATAGAAGATGTGAAAGAATCAGAAGGAGTCCTAGAATCTGTGGCTGTGGTGAAGTTGAATATCCACATTCCCACTGAGAAGACCTGCATGAATAAATGATGTTTAAAATTAGACTGAAAGCTCTTCAGGGAAGAAAACGTGTTCTGCTGTGTGGTGTGTTTGTACAATGCCTAGTACAAGGTAGCCTCAATCCCGATTGAGACCTCTAAGCATTGCAACAATACATATAATAAGTAATACTATTCATGGGCATGGGTGAGATTTTAAAATGTGATGATTTTTCTCTTTTTGCTTTTGTTTTAAAATCCATGAAGGTAGATTAATTTAGAAGATGTTTGTTTTTTCTTTCCTTTCCTGTAGCAGAAATTCCAGCATGATCACACTGAAGAAATTTGCAAAGCATGGAATATGCTCTCACGCTATGACGTCTACTAGATAAACTACACTGTCAGATATCATAAAGTCAGTGCATTTTAAAATACCAATTCTAGCATTATTAGAACAATAGATACCCCAGGCTATTTTAAAGCAAGTCTTGTGATGAGTCACAAATATGCTAACGCTTATTTGGCCTGTTCCATACTTTCATGAAAATATAAGCCCAAGACACCATGAAGGAAAAAGCATCTCTTATCTCTTCAGTTATAAGCCTACAAAGCTATTGAAAAAAAAACCCCGTTCTCTCTAGATGCAGAGAAATCATTTTCCTTTTCTCCCTTCTAAGATAGCTGTTCCATGTGTGAATGTAAAGGAGAGGAGAAGCAGGGAAGGGATGTAATGCAGTTTCTTTTTAGGTAGAAAAGAAAATCATGGATACTTTTCATTTTTATAGACATTTTGGATCTCAATCTCACTCCAACTTTCTCCCCTTTTCACAGAAATAATTCCATGACTAAAATAGCTATATGTCTCTCTTGTACATTATGCATTACAATAGTAGTGTCTAGGAGTATGTTGGGTGTTAATGCAGATATTAAAAATTACATGACTGTTTTTTCCATGCTATTGAGGAAAAAATCCAATTCTTAGACAACCTGCAACACTGCACATTTCTACTGATTATTACAGATGCCTTTACCCTGCACATAATCATGATATTTAAATTGTCTTCTCTAGTAATTTAGAAGTAAGATACTGCATTTCAGTAGGTTCTCTTTTCCATGTTGTTATTTTTAACCTTTGCTTCTATCCTTGTAAGAAAACTCTGTTATGTTCAACACTTTGTCTACATTTGTACCAGAATATATGGAGGACACTCTTTTGAACCAATTGTATTTCATACTGTGACGGAGTTGTCTCACCAAACCAGCACCTCCTGCTGGCCGTCTTTTCGGGTATTAGCTCTCTCAGCGGGTGTGCCCTTTCCTGGTAGTGCCTCTCCTGCCGCTGCAGACCTGCCTCAGTCCAGAAACTGCAGTGTCCTTTTCATGACTCAGCCGTCCAGCTGCGTCACCATCCGTGTTTTTCCCCATTCCTAGGGGAAAGTATTGCCATCAATAGTCCTGCCACTTCCCCAGTGGCAAGTGGGGGAACCCAGGCCTGCCCACTATTCCAGTTCCCAGCCCAGGAAACCTGTAGATAACAGCCTCCTGCTGCCTGTCCTTAACTTCTCTGCCAGAGCTGCTTAAATTCTCTTGGCCACTTCTTCACGAACCCAGCACCTTCTTCGCCCTCTTCTCAGAGTCTCCAGCCAACACATCCCAGCAGCCAGCCAGTCCTTTTGTTCCACTGGTCTCTGCCAGCAACTGCTCCATCCAAGGTGCTACCTTCCTGTAGCCCTCTAGGAACGCTGTCCTCTCTCCCCAGGCTCCTTGCAGCAACTGACCCTGCTCTGCCTTGCAGCTCCCTTTTATGCAAGTCCGCTGGGCCCTGGTTGGCTGCTCCGTGCAGCCTCCCTCCAATTGGTTGCTTCCTGTGTAGCCTCTCTAGGCTGCTTGGAGGACTCACCCCCACTGCTCCTCTCTGAGACAGGTTGTGACAGGCCCATGAGGCCTCTATTAACCCCTTCCTCTTTGGAGTGGGGTGAACACACCATCACACACACATCTGTGAGTCTGTTCTGAATCTTTGAAGCTACCCTCTAAGGTCTTTGAAATGAAATTCTAACATATATTTAGCTGTTAAAGGGCTATCACAGAGGGATTTCATGTTTACTATAAACATGCATATACACAAACAATTATGTAAACTGCATATACTTCCTAGTGGAATATAGAAACTCCATTTATTATTTGGTGAGTCTTGTCAAATTTGATGGGTGTTCATAGGGTGACCTATTCCTTGCTGTCCTCTAGCTCAGGAGTTCACAACCTTTTTCTTTCTGAGGCCCCCCTCAACATGCTATAAAATCTCCAGGGCCCTGGGGGTGGGGGAGACTTGGGGCTCTGAGCCGGGGGTGGGCCCTCAGGCATAGGTATAGTTTGATTTCTATTTTGGGGGTGAGGGCCTAGTAGGGCTTGGCCCAACTCCACACAGCAGGGTCCAGGAAGGCAGCGCCATGTGGTTGGGGGTTCAGCTCAACAGGGTACAGGGAGGGGTAACTAGGGGCTGTGTGCAGGCAGGGGGGGAGCTCAGGGGGCAGGGAGGGAGTAGCTAGGGGCTGTGTGCGGGCAGAGTGGAGCTCAGGGTGCAGGGAGGGAGTAGCTAGGGGCTGTGTGCGGGCAGGGGGGAGCTCAGGGGGCAGGGAGGGAGTAGCTAGGGGCTGTGTGCGGGCAGAGTGGAGCTCAGGGTGCAGGGAGGGAGTAGCTAGGGGCTGTGTGCGGGCAGGGGGGAGCTCAGGGGGCAGGGAGGGAGTAGCTAGGGGCTGTGTGCGGGCAGGGGGGAGCTCAGGGTGCAGGGAGGGAGTAGCTAGGGGCTGTGTGTGGGCAGGGTGGAGCTCAGGGTGCAGGGCAGGAGTAGCTAGGGCTGTGTGCGGGCAGGGGGGAGCTCAGGGTGCAGGGAGGGAGTAGCTAGGGCTGTGTGTGGGCAGGGGGGAGCTCAGGTTGCAGGGCAGGAGTAGCTAGGGCTGTGTGTGGGCAGGGTGGAGCTCAGGGTGCAGGGAGGGAGTAGCTAGGGGCTGTGTGTTGGCAGGGGAGTAGCTTAAGGTGCAGGGAGGGGTAGCTAGGGACTGTGTGCAGGAGGGCTCCCCTGTGGTCACTGCTCCCCAAGGGCTCTGCCGTCGACAGAGCAGTGTCCCCGTGCCTGGGCGGCTCTTACCGGCTGTGTGAACTGATGAGCAGCCGCAACCCAGAGCACCAGCAGCAGACGGGGGAATGCCGTGGTTGCCTGCTCCATGGTACCAGCCAGAGCAGCAGCTGCCCACACTGTCTGACTCTGGCTTCATGCCTCCGACCTGGCTGGGGATGGAGCCTCAGAGGCGGGGAGAGGAGGAAGGGGGGAGTGGAGCTTCCCCTGGGACAACCCCGCTCTGGCACTGCAGTGGTGGGGGCAACCAATGTTTGGGGTTTCAGCCCTGTGGTGAGGGACACCAGGGCTCAGGATTTCAGCCCTGCGACAGGGGGTGACAGGACTCAGGGTTTCAGCCACCGTGCTGGGGCTTAGGATTTCAGCCCCACAGCAGGGAGTGCTGGGGCTTGGGCTCTGGGTTTCAGCCGTGGGGTCGCGCGGCCCCCTGGTTAAGAACCACTCGGATAGGAAATCTCCCAATTCAGGCTGAGTCAGAAATACCCCAAGAATATCCCCTCTTATGGTTGATACCAGAGGAACATAGAAACTGCTATAGTGGGTCAGACCTGTGGTCCTGCTCCAGCAGTAGATGCTTCATAGAAAGGTGTAAGAAACCTCATAATGAATCATTATCAAAATGAAAATAAAACAAATAATTACATATTTTACTTTTATATCAAATATATATAAAAAAATAAAAGATTCCATTTGAGTTTGGGATGAAGATACAGAGCAGTCCCTGTTTTTTATGAACCTGCTTCCCCATGAACACTTGCTTCCATGTGGACAAAGATCAAAAATATTTAGTTGAAAATACTGACGAACCAAGATTATTTTCAATCCATACACCACTAGTGTAAAAATATCCTGGGCCTGATTCTCCTCTCATCCATACTTGTAAAATCAGTAGTAACTCCATTGAAGTTGTGACTGATGTGATGCTTTGGAAACCTGACATATTGAAAAACTATTATACTGAGATGTGACAGATGCTATGGCCATACAGAATATTCAAAAGCAGTTGTTTCAAATTTTATCAGAGTTATGTGTATCTTTATGGGATGGCTAGTGATTGTATTCCTGGCTGAATGGGAAACAAATAGATATTTTGTATAGGAACTAAAGTCACCAGGCGTAATTAATGTGAACCCTAATGCAGGTAACATGTTTGTGGGAGGTTCCATCCTCTGCGCAAATAGCATATACTGTACCTGGTTTGACGTGGTTCAAGAGGGCTAGCAGACAAAGAACTGTGAACTGTATAAACAGACAGCTCTTGTCTCTTATTTTTACTCAGTCCAGGAACTGACATGAAGCCATGACCAAGAGAGGTGAACCATGCAGAAAGGGCCTGAAGTAATTTATTACTATCCAGGTCTCTATGTGGAAATTGGGAAATTGCTTGTTAAGCCAGGCAATGAATATAAGCTGATTGATTTATGATTATTGTTTTTATTATATATTTTCTCTGTTATGTTTTTCTTCTGAATAAATAGTACTTGCTTAATGAAGGCTGGCTGGTCATGGGCTAATCTAGAGAACAGGACTGCAGATGTTGAAGTAAAGAGTCAGACCTGCTGAAATTATCACAGTAAATTACAGGATTCTGCAGTCCACGGCCCAGGAGAGTCATGGGACTCCACGGCCCCAGAAAGGTGACAGCTCCAAACCTGAGATCTAAGTGGGAGGTGCCAAAGGAGTCAGAGTTACCTGGGGAATGGTGACAGAAGTCAAGGCAGTTATACTATCGTAAATCTGGACAGCAGGAGAACCAGGCTACTTTGGCTAGTTTTTCTGCTGCAGCCAAAATCTGGTTGGCACAGAAGAAAGATGGATTGCACTGGCTCCCCAATTCTCTGCCTGACCCAGATGCATGATGGTAGAGCAGTTCAGAGGCTGATCTAACCTACATTAGCCAGCAACATTCCCAAAAGGGCTGGCTTTCAGCTGAGAGTAGTTGGAGCATAGCGGAAAAAATACGTTGTTTTGCCTATGCTGAAAAAAATCATACAACTGTTTTGTTGAAAAGTTTAGCACCTTCATCCTTTGGAGAGGAGATTTGAAATTTTGTCACCTTTTGCCATCCCCATGAAAAAATGCCCAAATTTGTTCTTTGAAAACGCCTTGCACCTTTGAAAAATTGCCATTTCATACATGCTAAATTTTCTGAAGATTCCATCTACAAAGGCAGCTAATTTCTCTGAAGATTCCATCTGTACTGAACATGCTCCAGCCCTCCTACGAGTCCAATACATTGTGCATGCCCTATCTTCACAGAGTAAATGCTCCATCCCAACCCTGGAGATGGGGTGAGAAGGGAAAGCTAAGCATCTATGCTCTCTATGTCTCCAGTCCTGGAGCTGGGAGGGAGGTTGAACACTGAAGCCCTCAGCCTCTCCCACAGAAAAATTCCATTTGGTTTCTCTCAAAACCCAATGTTTCTTGAAAATTCTACCTGTGAAAAATATTGCATTTTTGGCTTTTTGTCCTGGTTTGGAATGATTTTTTTTCCAAAATGTGAAATTTGTTTGTGGGAAAGTATGCCTAGCCATCTCTATTTGCAGTGGAAAGCAGAACATGTGCAAAGGGTGGAACATGTGTTACGTTATTGGCACTATTGGTAATCAATAGCTGACTGCACTCTTCACAGTACCTTGGAGGCATTATGCCTTACACAAACTTACACCACTGCTTGAACACTTTACCTGTTAACCTGCTTTCCTCAAGACTCCACTACCTTTCAGAGTTATAAGTAAGTTTATAGCCGCTGAATTGGCAACTGACTGTATGGGCAGATCCCTGCACCTACATGGAGCCCTATTGACTTCAATATTCAAAATAATAACTGGTTGAGGACTTTGTTTTGTACTCATCTTGACCCTTTTATCTAATGATGTTATAGTGAATTACAAACATTAGTAAAATATCAGAACTCCCTCAGATATAGACATGAACCTTGCCTTTTTAGATCGCTAAACAGAGACACAGAAATTGACCCAATTTTAAAAAAGTGATCTAATTTTAGGTGCCAAACTTCAGACATCTAGAGACAGAATTTCAAAGGTATTTAGAGGCCTAAAGATGTAGATATGAGCCTAGTGGTATTTTCAAGAGCACCTGAGGGGTTAGATGGTTAGCTACCATTAATTTCAAAGCTGATTCCATAGATTCTAAGGCCAGAAAGGATCACTGTGATCATCAAGTCTGATCTCCTGTATAACACAGGCCATAGAACTTCCTCAAAATGATTCCTAGAATATGTCTTTTAAAAAAAATATTCAGCCATGATTACAAATTGTCAGTGACAATGAGAATCCACCATGATCCTTGGTACATTTTTTCAATGGTTAATTACTCTCATCATTAAAAATTTACACCTTATTTTCAGTTTGAATTTGTGTAGCTTCAACTTCCATACATTGGATTACCTTTCTCTGCTAGACTGAAGAGCCTCTTATTAAATGTCTATCTGAATCATTAGGTGAATACCTTTAAAAATCTAGCCCCTACACCAAAATTTTGCAACTTGGGTGCCTAAAGTTACACACTAAATCCATTTTAGGCATCTAACTGAAGTGTCTGAAGTATGGCACCCAGAAATTGATGTCTCCAAAACTAGAGGGTATTTTTGAATAACTGTGTCTCTGGTCACGTAAGAAGTGAGTACAAGAACAAATACAAAAGCACTGGAATTTGAAATGCCAGTTCCTGCTCTAACAAAACGACTGTGCTTACCTCCACTAGTGTCTTTATCCAAAACTTTAACTGTCAAAAACCTAACATGAGAGAAAAGGAAAGGCGTTGTTAACTTTGAAAAAAACTCCTTACCTACTGAGGTATCTTCTACAGCTCTCACCACCTTTATAATAATAATTATTAATATTTATAAAACATCTTCTTTGAACGCCACACAAACAATTCAGGATATATTCATAACACCACATAGTCAAATCATTTGGCTAAACAATTATACAATGTTAACAGGCAAGAACATTTGTTCAAAACTCATAAGCAGTGAAAACTCATGTTTGCAACAATAATATGATGAATGGAACACAGCCAGTTACTATATTTACTTACGTAATAAAACTAGCTTATTTCTAGCAATCGGTGGCCCATTATATAACAGACATGCAAACAGTAGCATAATGTCAGTTTGACCCCTAGACCTTGCACATTATAGGGACCTGGAGGCCATAACTGCCATGGACAATAAGAAGCAGAAGGAGCTGTTCAGAGACTCATGACTTGACTTCCGCACAAATGTTGCTGCCCCTCTGACATCCATGTGGTTTTCAGGACAACTGCAGTTTTAGGAAAGGATTCCTCTGACAGTTGAGAAGGTGAAAGATGTCAAACTATGATTCCACAGAGCTATGCTGATTATCACCAGCTAATGATAAGCCCCTTGAGATATTCATTAGGATTTTCCACTGGTTAATAGGTTTAAATATTGTGAGTTAGCATGGATTGGTCTCTTGGTATGATTTGTATTTTTTCTGTAACAGAATATATTTTTAACTTCTTACTTTATTCCTAGATAAATTAATCTTTGCTCATATAACTTTTCTTAAGTTAGGTGGCCAAGATTTCTGGGTAGTTGCAAAAAACAACAAATCATTAATTTGACTCACTGAAGTGGGTGAAAACCCACAAGTGTAAATAAATAAATAAAATAAAACAATGGATCATTATTCTCTTAAATTAAACTATACTGCTAATTCATAAATCCAAGTGAATTTATTTTTTCTAGAAAAATAAAAAATTAGAAAGCCTATATTATAAACAGAAAATATTCCTTAGCAAAGGTGGTTGAATTTCATAATTTACCTTAAATAACTGTATTTATTTATTAGTTGAGGTCTGTCTGGAACGGCAGAGCAGAGACTATCTACAATAGCCTAGCTACATATTCATATATTTCATATGGATATACTTGATGTTTCTTAAAACAAAAACCAATGAATAGATATAGGATGTCAATGTGACGGGATGCATAAAGCCTGAACTAGACTTGTTTATACATCCCAGGATTGCACTAGCCTTTTTGGCCACAGCATCGCACTGGGAGATGCTGTTCAGCTCAGCTGACTGTCGACCACATCTCCAAAATCTTTTTCAGAGTCACTGCTTCCAAGGATAGAGTCTCCCATCCTGTAAGTATGGTCTACATTCTTTGTTCCTAGATGTATATGTTTACATTTAGCTGTATTAAAATACATATTGTTTGCTTGTGCCCAGCTTACCAAGTGATCCAGAATGCTCTGTTTGGGTGATCTGGCCTCTTAATTATTTATCACTCCCCCAATTTTTGTGTCCTCTACAAACTTTATCAGAGATGATTTTTAGGTTCTCTTCTTGATAGTTAATAAAAGTATTCAATAGCGTAGGGCCTAAAACCAATTCCTGCGGGAACACACCCATTCTATGATGATTCCCCATTTACAGTTACATTTTGCATTCTATCAAATAGCCAGCTTTTAATCCATTTAATGTGTACCATATTAATTTTATATCATTGTAGTTTTTTTAATCAACAGGTCATGTGGTACCAAGTGAAACATCTTACAGAAGTCTAAGTATATTACACCAACACTATTATCTTTATCAATCATGCATGTTATCTCATCAAAAAAATCAAATTAGTTTGACAGAATCTATTTCCATAAACCAATGTTGATTTGCGTTAATTGTATTGCACTCATTTGATTCTTCATTAATTGAGTTCCATATCAGCATCTTCATTATTCTGCATGCAATCCATGTCAGACTAACAGGCCTATAATTACCCAGCTCATGATGTTTACCCTTTTAAAATATTGGCACAACATTGGCTTTCTGCCAGTCTTCTGGAGTTTACCCAATGTTCCAAGACTTATAGGAAATCAATGTTAATGGTCTAGCAAGCTGCTCAACCAGCTCTTTTTAAATTCTTGGGTGCAAGTTACTCAGACCGGCTCATTTAAAATGTCTATTTTAGTATGTTGAGTACCATTAAAAGCAACTAAATATTAAGGCCCTCTAGTGGTCCCTCTTTCTCCAGTGGGGAGGGAGGCCACTCTGCCTCGCTGTATTGGGTGGTAACCCTCGGGCTCGGGCTGCGCCGTAAGTAGTCTATAGTTCTGTGCCTAACAGAGGCAAATAAACAATAATAGTCTGGTGCTCTGGTCCTCACCCTCGGGCGGGGCAGAGTGCTGAATAGTCTTTAGCTCACAGCCCCTCAACTGGGGCTGGCAATACTTAACAGTCTGTAGCTCTAGCCCTTTGGGTGGGGCCAAGCGGAGAGCAAGCTGTAGCCTAAGCCTCCTGGCCAAGGCAGCCAACAAACACCCACAGTCTGGGGTGCTAGCCTTTTGGGTAGGGCAGAGCAGGGAACAGGCTGTAGCCTCAGCTTGCAGGCTAAGGCAGCCAGCATCCACACAATCTAGGAGCTCAGGTGGTGGTGGGGAGCACCACCACAGTCTAGGGGCTCCAGTAGGGGTAAGAACCAACCGAGTCTACTGTCCCAGCTTGATGGACGGCAGATTCACACAGGCCTCTCAGCCTAGGGTGGGGAGTCTGCTGCCCCAGGGGTGGGGTGGCAGGGGGTAGGAGGATGCGGGTCTGCCCGACTCCACCGCATCCCAGCCGAGGGCCCTAACAGTGGCAGAGTGGTCCGCCACTGGGACAGCGGGGATCCAGCCACAACACACTGACCTACAGTCAGTCAGCAGTGTAGCCGGACAGTGGTCGGCTGCCCCAGGCTACTTTCTACCTCTCCGGAGTTTGGTACCTCTACAATCCGGAGGTCCTCTGGCTCCTCTGGATACACAGAGGCTGGCAGTCCCAGCAACTCCTCTTCAGACCCGGTCACCTCCAGGGGCAGGGTGCTGCAGGGTGCAGGTTCAGCTCCAAGGTGCAGCAGCAGAGTGGTGGTGTCTATCTCCTTGCCTGGCTCCTGCTCCACTGAGTTGCTGATCCCTCCCTTTATATTTCCTGTCCCACCCTGGTACTTTTGGCAAGGGTGGGAGGGATGGGTTTGGCTCCATCCACTAGGGGGAGTGTAGTGGCCCCTCACTCTCCTGTCCAGAGGGAGGCCACTGTACAGGCCCTAACATTGAGACACTCCTCACAATGCATTCACAGGAAAATTTCTAACAAAGTTTATTTGTAATGGTTCACAAATAAAACTGGACTTTGAATAAAAAATCCCATGTTTAAAGATAAGAAATGTCAACATTAAAAAAACATGTTTTCCATAACTCTCCTGCCCTTTTCTAATCAATTAAGGGTAGCAAAGAACAACATGTACTAACTGATTCATAATACTGAAATATAAAATGACTTGTTAATGGTAAGATTAAAAGCTTATGCTGATAGCTATATTTTAAATAATTTGTAATTATGTATAGTGAATGAGTACAGATGAGGTATTACTTAGGCCAAGTCCTTGCTGGCATAAGTGTGGTTTCTCCAATTCTTTTTTTTTTACATAGAATTGCTAATCTCCTTAAAATATTATTCGTGACAGAACAAAGGTAACATGTTGTGTTGGAAGATGTACATAAAAGACACACAAACATGTACTGATAAATTAAAAAAAAACTTTTTTCTGGGAAGACCAAGAGCAGGGTGACACAAAAACCTGATCCAGATATTGCAAACCCATCAGAAAAAATACAGAAATTGGGTAACTGAAATTTGTGTATGCATAATGTAAGAGTTATCTAAAATCAAAAGGGTTAAATGTGCTAAAAGCCAGTTGGATAAAGATTAAGTAATCTGTAACATGGAAATGTACAAAAGATCTAAGTGAACATGGGCCCAAACTGGAGAATCACCAAATCAGAAACTGAGGGACCAGACTATCAGAGAAGGCAATGAAGGTGGAAGAACTTCCTGGTGACTCACAATGTGGTAAATTGGGTCCATACACGTTTTTTTTTGTTTTGTTTGTTTGTTTGTGTGTTTGTTTTGTTTTTTAACTGATAGGGCCTTCTTCCTCAATTGTGGTTTTTTGAGCATCTAGTAAAGTTTGCTTAAACAATTCCCAGTTATTATTCACACTTTTCTGATTAAATTCTCCTCTCAACTGATTTGACTCAATTTTTTTGTGTAAAACTGGACCTATTAAAGCACCAAGTATATATATATAATTACTGGTCTGGACTTTATTTTGTTTACACATTATAAATGGGATTAAGTCATTATCACTTTTACTTAAGCTACCATTAATTTTTAGTTCTGTGATCAGTTCCTCTGAATCTGTCAGAATGAAGTCTAATATAGAATTCCCCAGTGTTAGCTGCAACACTGTTTGAGTTAAGAAATTGTCATCTATAATATTTAGAAATTCCAAGGATGTTCTAGTATTGGCAGCATGAGACCTCCAACATGTGTCACTCAGATTGAAGGCCCCCATGATCACTCAGCTTTTTTTCTTACACATTATAGATAAGTGCTTAAGTAGCCAGTCATCCGGTTCCTCAGTGTGAAATGTTGGTCTGTAGCATCACCAACTAATACCCGATCTTTTTGCTTTATCTTTTATTATATTGATCCATAGGCATTCAAGATCATTTTCTCCCAAGTTACCAGTGATCTGGAAACAGGTAATGACATTTTTGACAGAGTGCCACTTCCCCTCCTTTTTTGCCCACTCTATGTTTCCTAAATAGATTATAACCACTGATTTTAACATTCCAGTCATGCGAGTCAAACCACCAGGTTTCAGTAATACCAACTAGATTGAATTTATGCTCTTAAATAAGCAATTCCTGTTCCTCTTGTTTGTTACCCAGGCTGCTAGCATTGGGGAATAGGCAATTAAATAATTTCGTCTCTTCATGGCTTTTGGTGCCTGGATTAACTTTGTTCTTGATGTCTTGACTTCATACTGAGTGCACATATCTTCCCTCTTTCAACCCACCAATTTCATTATTAATTTAATGCCTTCCTGCCTACTGTAGACAACCTTTTCCCAAGGAAATTGTTTCCCCTTCTACTGAGGTGAAGGCCATCCAAACTATACAGCTGCCTTTCCCCATAGAAAGTGGACCCAAACCCTACACCCTCAGTGTCAGTGATTCACTTTCAGAATCTTCTGCCTTCTGTCATTCTTCGCTCATGGAACAGGAAGAACCTTAGAGAAGATCACTTGGACATGCTTCTTCGGAACACTTCTAAGTTCTCTGCAGTAACCTATTATCTGTAAGATATCCCATAATGCAGTGTCATCAGTCCCAATATGAATCCTCACCAATGGATCCTTGCCAATCAACTTCAGAAGTCTATCCAGTCTTAGAGTGCTGTTCTTGTGCCTTGGCTCTGGGAAGGCAGGACATCATCCTGTTGTCCACTTGTACCTTGCAGAATGTTCTTTTGTTTTTTTCTGAATATTGAATCCCCAAAAGGATCATCTGTCTTCCTTGGACAGTTGGAGAACTTTTTGCAGGCAAGCTTGATTTTCTTAAAGGTTGGGCCAAACTGCCACCCACAGGTGTGTCCTGTACATCTCTCTGTTCCCATGAAGTAGTTGGATCTTTTCTTTTTGGCAAATTGAGAGCATTTGTTCAACTCATTTTGCAGCTCATCTAAAGCTAGGTTACTCACCTTTTTTGATGGCTTGCTTCTCTTCTCAAGGTTTATTTTCTATCACTTTTCTGGCTTCTCTCAATTCCTACTACTTTCTGCATCTCCTCATTACACCACCATTCTTCATGAGATTATGGTCTAACCAGTGTAGCATAATCACATAGTGCCTCGGCTTCTGGGATCAATACATTCTTGAAGATACACCACTCCTCTTCTGCTATTCCAATTTGTGTGTCTTTTGGCTCAAACCTTGTGACTTTCTCCCTAAACTTGTCTGCAGAGATGCCATGCAGTCTCCTCATCTTGATGCATGTCTCATTGGAGCAGAGTTCACTTCAGGTCCATTTGCCAACTCTGACTGTTACCACCAATGGCTTATGTTGGGGTGTGACCATTTCACTTGGGGTAATCTTACAATCTTTAAGCATCTTCTTCTGGTACATTTGGGTTAGTAAGAAATCTATTTGCATGCTTACTGTGCCGCTTCAATATGTGTAAAGATGAGTTTCTGTTTTCTTAAACCGAGTGTTGGCAATCTCTCACCCTAATTGCTTTAACACATGCGAAGCAGTGTAGTACACTCTGTGTTATGCCATACCCAAAGTGCATTCTATCCCAGCAGTCTGATCAACTTGAGCCCATATGAGTGTTGAAATCTCCCAGAATGAGCAGTAATTTCTCTGCTACAGCTATATCTGCTAGGTTCTGCAAGATCTACCTGACCTCTTCTTCAGGGCCACCTTGTTGTGGGGTAGATACCAATACCATAAATAACATGCACTCTTTCACTTGTATTTAAACAGACATTAAACAGACTTTCACCCTTATGTTTTCCTGAACAGTTTTACAAAGTTCATTGCAAACCACCATTTCTCCTTCTACTACTGCCACCTGCACAGTACAACTTACAGCCCCAACCTAATTCTTGACTGAATTTCCTAAACATCTGGTCTCCTGCACACAGAGCATATTGTTTCTTCAGACCAATAAAATACTACTATGATCCCTACAAAGTAAACAGAAACCAATAAACATAAACTCTGTCCAATGACTTTTTTTGCACAGAGTATGGATTTTACTCAGGACTGTGCTACTAAAGACAATTAAATGAAGAACACAATCTGGTATTTCACTGCCCCATTTTAGGAATGGATAAGATGGCAAGGTATAGAAACTTAATTATGAAATAGAATCATGGAAATGTAGGTTTTTGTTTAGACTGTTAGTAAAAACTTCCTGTGAGAGAGATTCCACAACCTCCCTAGGTAATTTGTTCCAATGCTTAAGTACCCTTATAGTTAGGAAGTTTTACTTAATGTCTAACCTAAATCTCCCTTGCTGCAATTTAAGCGCATTGCTTCTTGTGCTGTCCTTCATGGATAAGGAGAATAATTTATCACCCTCCTCTTTATGACAACCTTTTATGTATTTGAAGATTGTTATGTTCCCCACACACACACACACCCGCCTTAGTCTTCTCTTTTCCAGACTAAACAAACCAATTTTTTTAACTATTTCCTCGAAGGTCATGTTTTCTTTAAAGGTCAAGGCCTTTAATCATTTTTGTTGCTCTCCTCTGAACTTTTTTCATTTTTCCATTTTGTCCATCTTTCCCAAAGTGTGGTGCCCAGAACTGGACACAGTACTCCTGTTGAGGCCTTATCAGTGTTGAGCAGAGTGGAAGAGTAACTTCTGATATGTTGCTTACAGCACTCCTGCTAATATATCACAGAATGATGTTCATTTTATTGCAACAGTATTAGATTTTTGACTCATATTTAGATCCCCTATAATTGATTATTCCTTCCTAAATGTAGTAAGTTGCATTTGTCCTTACTGAATTTCATCCTATTTATTTCAGACCATTTCTCCAGTTTATCAAGATCACATTGAATTCTAATCCTGCCCTCAGAAGCGCTTGCATCCCCTCCCAGCTTGGTGTGATCTGCAAACTTTATAAGTGTACTCTCTCTGTCATTATCCAAATCATTTATGAAGTTGTTTAATAGAATCAGATCCCAGTGGGACAGCACTCAATATGCCCTTTCAGCTTTATTGTGAAACATTGATAACTACTTTTATCCACCTTATAGTGGGTTCATCTAGGTTATATTTCTCTAGTTTGTTTACAAAAAGGTCATGTGGGACAGTATCCAAAGCCTTACTAAAGTCAAGATATATCATATCTATGGCTTCCCCACTATCCATGCTGTGTGTTACCCTGTCAAAGGAGGATATTAAGTTCATTTGACATGATTTGTTCTTGACAAATCCATGTTGATTGTTACTTCACATCTTATTTTCTTCTAGGAGCTCACAAATTGTTTGTTTGTTTGATTATTTGCTCTATTATCTTCCCGGGTACCAAAGTTAAGAAGACTGGTCTATAATTCCTTGGTTTGTTCTTATTTCCATTTTCATCGAGAGCTATTATATTCGGCCTTATCCAATCCTCTTGGATCTCCCCTGTCCTCCATGAATTGTCAACGAAAATTGCTAATGGCTTAGAAATCTCTTCAGACAGTTCCTTAAGTATTCTAGGATGTATATTATCCCCATTCCACAATGTATTTCATCAGGCCCTACCAACTTGAAGACATCTAACTTGTCTGAGTAATTCTTAACTTGTTGCTTCCCTATTTTAGCCTCAGGCCCTGCTCCATTTACAAACATGCAAACATTTACACTGATGTTCACTATGTTAGTCGTCCAATTCCTTTTTTGGTGAAAACTGATACAAAAGGATACCTAACACGTCAGGCACTGTTGGGTTTTCTATTATTGTCTTTCCCTTCTAACTGTGTAATGGGCCTACCCTGTCCTTCTTCCTCTTGCTTCTAATGTATTTTTTTAAATGTTTTATTACCTTTTATGTGGCTAGCTAAAAAAAATTTTTTTGGCTTGGCCTTTCTAATTTTGTCCCCGCATGCTTGTGTTGTTGTTTTTTAATATTCATACTTCATAATTTGACCTAGTTTCCACATTTTGTATGACTCTTTTTTGAGTTTCAGGTCATTAAAGATTTCCTGGTTAGTCAGGATGGTCTCTTACATAAAAAAGGTAGGAAGTAAGGTATTAGATTTCTCTTGTGCCCTTAATAACATCTCTTTATAAAACTGACAACTCTCCTGAACTCTTTTTTACCTTTACCTGCTTCTCATGGGATCTTACCTACCAATTCTCCGAGATGCAAAACTCTGCCTTCTTGAAGTCCATTGTCTTTATTCCGCTGTTTTTCCTCCTACCGTTCCTTAGAACAGTGAACTCTATCATTTCATGATCACTTTCACCCATGCTGCCTTCCACCTTAATTCTTATCCAGTTCCTCCCTGTTTGTCAGAATCAAAGCTAGAATAGCCTCTCCCCTACTCTCTTTCTCCACGTTCTGTATAAAAAGTTGCTTCCAATGAATTCCAAGAACTTGTTGGATAATCTGTGCTCTGCTGCATTATTTTCCCAACAGATGTCTGGGTAGTGGAAGTCCCCCATTATCACCAAGTCCTGTGTGTTGGATGACTGATGTTCAAAAAAAGGCATCATCCATCTCTTCTTCCTATACTATACTAGACACCTACCATGACATCACCCTGGCTTCTTTTTTTAAATCCCTTTTATCCGTAGCTAGAGACTTGCAATAGGTCAGCCTTGCACTTCTATTTCAACCTCAGTGCAAGTGTATACATCTTTGATATATAAAGCAACACCTCCCTTTTTCCCTGCCTGTCCTTCCTGAACAAGCTGTACCCTTCTATACCAATAATCCAGTCACGTGAATTATCTCACCAAGTTTCTGTGATGCCAGTTTTGTCAGTTGTGATTATTCACTTGTATTTCTAGTTAATTCTGTTTATTCCCCATACTTCTTTCATTAGTATACAGACATCTAAGATGTTCACTATATGTGCCCTCTGTAGTCCTTCTTGTCTCTCCTTTGTCCCTGCTGTGATTGCTAATGTTCCCCCAAGATTCCAGCCCTTCACCCAGGTCTCCATGTTTTGGATTTACCTGTGGCTTTTGTCTCCTGCTCCTGTCAAACCTAGTAATTCCTCAACAAGTATCTGAAAATACTCTTCCCCTTCCTTGATAGGTGGACCCCCATCTCTGATCAGCAGTCCTTCCCAGAACAGTATCCAAAAGCCTTCTAGTGACACCATCTGCGCAGCCATGTGTTCACCTCCATGCTGTGTCTGTCTCAACCTGGACCCCTACCCTTGATTGGAAGGATTGATGAGAACACACCTATGCCCCCAACTCATTCACCCTCACACCCAGATCCCTGTAGTCACTTCTGATCTGCTCAGGGTCACACCTTGCAGGATCATTAGTGCCCACATGGATGAGCAGTATGGGGTATTAGTCAGAAGGCTGGATGATCCTCTTTTGGAAAGTGTAGGGGACAATTTCCTGGTGCAAGTGCTGGAGGAACCAACTAGGGGCAGAGCTTTTCTTGACCTGCTGCTCACAAACAGGGAAGAATTAGTAGGGGAAGCAAAAGTGGATGGGAACCTGGGAGGCAGTGACCATGAGATGGTCGAGTTCAGGATCCTGACAAAAGGAAGAAAGGAGAGCAGCAGAATACGGACCCTGGACTTCAGAAAAGCAGACTTTGACTCCCTCAGGGAACAGATGGGCAGGATCCCCTGGGAGAATAACATGAAGGGCAAAGGGGTCCAGGAGAGCTGGCTGTATTTTAAAGAATCCTTATTGCGGTTGCAGGAACAAACCATCCCAATGTGTAGAAAGAATAGTAAATATGGCAGGCGACCAGCTTGGCTAAACAGTGAAATCCTTGCTGATCTTAAACGCAAAAAAGAAGCTTACAAGAAGTGGAAGATTGGACAAATGACCAGGGAGGAGTATAAAACTATTGCTCAGGCATGCAGGAATGAAATCAGGAAGGCCAAATCACACTTGGAGTTGCAGCTAGCAAGAGATGTTAAGAGTAACAAGAAGGGTTTCTTCAGGTATGTTAGCAACAAGAAGAAAGTCAAGGAAAGTGTGGGCCCCTTACTGAATGAGGGAGGCAACCTAGTGACCGAGGATGTGGAAAAAGCTAATGTACTCAATGCTTTTTTTGCCTCTGTCTTCACGAACAAGGTCAGCTCCCAGACTGCTGCACTGGGCAGCACAATATGGGGAGAAGGTGACCAGCCCTATGTGGAGAAAGAAGTGGTTCGGGACTATTTAGAAAAACTGGACGTGCACAAGTCCATGGGGCCGGATGCGCTGCATCCGAGGGTGCTAAAGGAGTTGGCGGATGAGATTGCAGAGCCATTAGCCATTTTTTTTGAAAACTCATGGCGATCGGGGGAGGTCCCGGATGACTGGAAAAAGGCTAATGTAGTGGCCATCTTTAAAAAAGGGAAGAAGGAGGATCCGGGGAACTACAGGCCAGTCAGCCTCACCTCAGTCCCTGGAAAAATCATGGAACAGGTCCTCAAGGAATCAATTATGAAACACTTAGAGGAGAGGAAAGTGATCAGGAACAGTCAGCATGGATTCACCAAGGGGAAGTCGTGCCTGACTAACCTAATTGCCTTCTATGATGAGATAGCTGGCTCTGTGGATGAGGGGAAAGCAGTGGATGTGTTATTCCTTGACTTTAGCAAAGCTTTTGATACAGTCTCCCACAGTATTCTTGCCGCCAAGTTAAAGAAGTATGGGCTGGATGAATGGACTGTAAGGTGGTTAGAAAGCTGGCTAGATCGTCGGGCTCAACGGGTAGTGATCAATGGCTCCATGTCTAGTTGGCAGCCGGTTTCAAGCGGAGTGCCCCAAGGGTCGGTCCTGGGGCCAGTTTTGTTTAATATCTTTATTAATGATCTGGAGGATGGTGTGGACTGCACTCTCAGCAAGTTTGCAGATGACACTAAACTAGGAGGCGTGGTAGATACACTAGAGGGTAGGGATCGGATACAGAGGGACCTAGACAAATTAGAGGATTGGGCCAAAAAAAACCTGATGAGGTTCAACAAGGATAAGTGCAGAGTCCTGCACTTAGGACGGAAGAATCCCATGCACTGCTACAGACTAGGGACCGAATGGCTAGGTAGCAGTTCTGCAGAAAAGGACCTAGGGGTCACAGTGGATGAGAAGCTGGATATGAGTCAACAGTGTGCTCTTGTTGCCAAGAAGGCTAACGGCATTTTGGGCTGTATAAGTAGGGGCATTGCCAGCAGATCTAGGAACGTGATCGTTCCCCTTTATTCGACATTGGTGAGGCCTCATCTGGAATACTGTGTCCAGTTTTGGGCCCCACACTACAAGAAGGATGTGGAAAAATTGGAAAAAGTCCAGCGGAGGGCAACAAAAATGATTAGGGGTCTGGAGCACATGACTTATGAGGAGAGGCTGAGGGAACTGGGATTGTTTAGTCTCCAGAAGAGAAGAATGAGGGGGGATTTGATAGCAGCCTTCAACTACCTGAAGGGGGGTTCAAAAGAGGATGGAGCTCGGCTGTTCTCAGTGGTGGCAGATGACAGAACAAGGAGCAATGGTTTCAAGTTGCAGTGGGGGAGGTCCAGGTTGGATATTGGGAAACGCTATTTCACTAGGAGGGTGGTGAAGCACTGGAATGCGTTACCTAGGGAGGTGGTGGAGTCTCCTTCCTTGGAGGTTTTTAAGGCCCGGCTTGACAAAGCCCTGGCTGGGATGATTTAGTTGGGAATTGGTCCTGCTTTGAGCAGGGGGTTGGACTAGATGACCTCTTGAGGTCCCTTCCAACCCTGATATTCTATGATTCTATGATTCTCTGCACACTATCCACAACAGACGACTGTGCTCTCCTCTACATAGGGATAAAAAACCCGCAGCTGGCCCAGGTGAGCTGATTTGGGCTCATGGAGTTCAGGTTCCGGGGCTGAAAAAATCACTGTGTAAACACTCAGGCTGGGGCTGGAGTTCAAGGTCTGGGACCCTGTGAGGATGGAGGGTCCCAGAGCTTGGGCTGCACAGGTGGCCGAATGTCTACACAGTAGTTTTTCAGCCCCGGAGCCTGAGTCCCACGAACCCAAGTCAGCTGACCCAGGCCAGCTACGGCCATTTCACGGGTCTCTTATCCCTGTGTAGATGTATCCACTGCAAACTTTAAGCAAGACGAAAGAAAAACCAAAGAGACAAACAAGCTTTCCCACTCACCCCACAAATTACTGCTCACTCCTTCTTCAGTAGGGGATCTTCCTCTCAAACTCCCCTGTTTGTTGCCGCCTATTCACTAACTCCCCTTAGTCATTTAGCATTTGGCTTTTAAGCCCTTCTCTTCTAAGTCAGTCCTGCCCCTCATTAACACACAGAGGAAGGATGAGCACAAGAAGGATCAATGGATAGGAGGCTAGAGCCTTGCTAGTGCCCACTCAGCTACTAACTAGTAGGCCTCTGGCTCCCATTCCCACATAGTCCCCAAACACACAGTTCCCAACAACCACACGGTAAACTTTAAGCAGGCCAATAGAAAAACCAAGCAGACAATCAAGCTCACTCACTCACCTCGTGAATTAGTGCTTGCTACTTCTTCAGCGGGGGATCTCCCTCTCAAACTCCCATTTGCTATTTTCTATTGAAATAAAATGAATGAAAGTCACTATTTTCATTTTCAGTAGGTTTTAGAGTTTGTTCAAAACAACTGAATATTTGGGGAAATGCTAACTCTTGAACTTTGAGTTATTTTAAAATACATTTTTAACATCTCTATGGTCTATTTATATTTCCCTCTTCACCAATATAGACTACTTCTTCAAGAGTAGATCAGTACTTTTATGTTTCATTGCATGTACTGAAAATAAAATCCTAAAATATATTTATGAGATTGTCAATTTTATAGTATATTGGATAAGAAATAATTGTTTTGTCAGTTTATCATCACAGTTTATTTGATTTCTCCTTTAAACATAAATACATATTGCACTACATGATATCAGAATATTGCTCTGAAAGCTGGGTATTCCAAAGCCTATCTCACTCAGTTCCAAATATTTTGATAATTGGATTTAGTTTCTCCTACTGAAAATATACCTTGCTGAGGAATTACTGGAAAAGTTAATTTGTGAGGCTGGCAAGCAACAGTCATAGATGTATGATGAGCTGGGTGAAACAACAGACTGTATAAAAACCAACTAAACAGAATGGGCAATAGAGAGATTATTTCACTGCTGTTCATGGCAAAAAAGACTTTATACTCTACCAGAATAAGATTTGTTTTCATTTTTTCGCAATGTCTGAGAATAGTCAAAGTGTTCTAGTCCCATTAAAACCTAGGACTAGGAGCTAATTAGCTCACTGATCACATCTGCACACTCTTTTAACTGGTTTTTAACTGGTTCAAAAGTATTTAAAAACATGAAAAACACATCCATCAGTTCTCATATTTTCAAAGTGCTCATCACCTAAATTATCTAGGTACTCTACAAAATTAAAAGATATATCGAGTTACCTCATTCTCTAACAGGGAGTGTTCTCCCTACCTTCTGTTTAAAACACTTTCTTGTCAAAAGATGTCCAAAGTTGCCTTACAGAAACCCAATATCAGAGGAATTGGAAATATTGTGCAAGGTCTATATAAGAAGGTGAATCCTTGAGCATGCTTTAAAGACAATGAGATTCGGGCTCAGTTACATCTTACCATGAGCGAGAGCACCCTGTCCACTACTGTCATGATTACAACTGTAGTCTCATTGTGTGGCTAGGTGAGTATTAAAGGGTCCAACAATATGACCAGCCAAAGATTTCTGGCCAGTGCTGTTATTTAGATATCAGTGACCAGTAGAAAGTCCAATAGGTTTCTGTTACTGCACCCCACCTTGAGCACTGTAGGAGCTAACAGCTATGCTGGAGAGCCCAATCCTGTATATTCTAAGCAGAAATACCTTGCACTAAAGTGCACATCATGGTTGCACTTCTGGAATAAAACTGGCCTTTAATGCACTTTAGCTAGTGCATCCTGGGCGGGGCACAATGACATGCCTAAATCCTCATCATCAAAGGAAAAAAGGCCATTGGAAGTCTGCCCAAGAAGACAGTTCTTTCCCCAACTTCTAAAGACAATGCAGCTCAAGCACCAAGATCTAAAGGCATGTTTAAGATTTTGCTGCTGTAGAATAGGTGGTTGAGCAGAATATAAATATGACAGCCACCATCTTGGCTGGCACTAGTGATGGAACTTGGGATGCTCCAGAGCTAAAAGCATGAATAGCTGTGCTAAAAAGTCAGGCTCATAAGTCAAGTGCTTTAATAGACTCACATTCTCTGTGGATCAGACACAGAACCACACACACACTGACCAGGGAGTCATATAAACCCTACTCTGTTTCCCACCCCCCTCACTACACTAAGGACCCATTCTCCCTCCCTTCCAACAAAAGTTGAAGGGGAAATGACACAGCTGGCTGCTCTCCAAAGAGACCTGAGGAAGGGTGAATAAGAATGTCACTGAACTTTCCCCTAAAAGTCCCCTAAAGAAGGTGCTTTGATTAATTTGCTAAGTAGTGAATCTGCTGCTCTTCTCTCTCCTGCACTGGAGAGTCAGAGGTCCTCAGGAGAGGGAGGATTGGGTGGCATTTAGAAGGACATTGGGTGGCAGAAGCCATGGGTAGCTGCTGCACTGACATAAAAGAACAACATAGACGGGCCTTCAGTGCGACATAACACAAGACACAACCCAGGCTGACAGGACATCTAACTACCTCTAACGGAGGAAGGGACTACCATCCAGTTACTAGACCTGGAGGAACACTTATCTTCTTTTGGACACTCCCAAATACCAAACCAGAGGCTACATTATTGTTGTTTAACTGCAACTACTAAAGTTAGTGAGCCTAAGATATTTGCAACCTATTCTGCCTGCCACAGTAAAGCATCCTTTTGTTTAAGTCATATGTCTGATTGTTTTTTGGGACCAGGGCTGGCTGGAAAACAAAAGTCCATTCTGTGAAAAACAGATTTAAAAACAAAAATCACTCCACTTTGGAACAAAAACTAAACCTTTTCAAACTTTTCACAAAAAACCCATGAGAAGGAGAGAGACCCCAGAACAGGCCCAGTGGTTTGGGCACTTACTTGGATGTGGGAGAGCCAGGTACTAGTCCCATTGCTAATTCACAAATCCCCTTCCACCTTAGTCCCACCCTAGTTCCTCACTTCCCCCATTATGTTAGTTCCTTCCCATCACCTAGTTCTTTATCCCTAGACATACTCCATCAGGCCCCAAAATAAAGGACTTCACAGCAGAAACAGCTTCAGCTACTGTCTTGCTTCTCTTTCCTTCCCAAACTTGTTGCTTAGTACTCTTCTCCCCAAGGTCTGTCAGATCTCTCATTGGAGGAAGCAGAAGGAGAAAGAAGGGTGACAATTGGCTGGTATGATGGGAGGCCCTATGTGGGAATCTCAGCCACTTTGCAAATCTGGCCTTGAACATGTGTGAATTTTCAGCTAGTTAAGATCCACTGTCATATATTGAGTAAAGATGATAAACAGAAATAAACACTATAAATGACAGCATAAACAACATAAAATATTCGGGCAGCCTCAATTTGTCTCCTAAATTGCAATGTGCCACAATTTTCCTACATAATTACAGTATCTGCATACCCAAACAAGGTAGTGAGGCAAGCAACTACAGATAAGGTTGCTCCAAAGGGTAGCTGTGTATTCAAAAAGCAATTTCTAATTTTGAAAGTGTGCTCTTTTGTGTTTATAAGAATGATAAAATTAAAAGAAGAATGATAAGACACAATCAGTCATGCACAAACACAAATCTAGGACAAATAAAAAAGAGATAGAGTCAAAGGAATAAAAAGAATCAAACTAACTGAAAATAGATAATTTGTTATGCACACATAACCTTATTGTATGCTGATGATCTGTAAACTAATTATATACAGGACAATAGTCAACATTCTGACATGTATCTATCTGGCCATTATTTAGCACAGTGATTAACAGGTGCTTGTGAGAAAAAAAACACCATCAGTATGTCAGTTGATTAATAATAAGGCACTAAGAAAACCATCAAGTTTAGCTTTTGGGCATATCACTTTCCTAAAATAGAATACAGAGGGAGCTATGTGTCAAAATACCAAGCATGTGAGTTTTGCCTGAGGCTGGACTTTTCTTTCTGTGAGGAGCCTGTCCCATACTTTATTAAACAAGTGATGCATAGAGAGAATAAAAGGTGAATTCCAGAACTGCTATAACAATATGTGCCTCTAGCAGAAGAAAATGTAATACACAAAGGTTCTTAGAAGCTGTTTGTCCTGCTTACTCTTAGAAGAAACATTAATGTTCACAGTTTTCATTGATGTTACACTTACACCCAGAATAGTGTGTCCCCCCACACACACATATTCACTTCATGTAACTCTGAATGAAATCTAGTTCTAGGCAGTAGCACCACCATTAACTCGAGGTGTTTAACATACAATGTGAATATTCCTTAAACATCACTTCACGTTTTTTTTTTTAAAGTGACTAAATGTCCATGCATCTCTGCACATTCTTTTAGGTTCTGTCACAAAAGTTATAACTTTTAGGGGCAACAAGTGGAAATCGGCCACTTCGGCACAGAATCTCTAAATAAAGTCCTGATTGGTTTGTTCCAGTTTTGCATAGGAGGAAGGAATATTTACTGAGATTCAAATAGTTTAAAAAAATCTCTTTATAGCAATAAAGAACAATGAATGTTAACCCTTCTGTATAATTAGACTTACGTAAATAAGTCTACATTCATGATCTAATATAAAAGTAACTGGAACGGTTTGGTCTAGCACCAGCAATTATAAAGGTGAAAGACAGACAAAACTGCTCTGCAATCAATAAGGCTTCCTTTCAGCAAAGTACTTACCTATATGTCTCTACTTAAATATGTGAGACTAAATATACCATGTGCTTAATAGCTTAGTAAATCAAGGAACAGATCAGAAAGGGATTTACATTGATAGATTCCTTTTTTGTATATATGTTTATAGTAATTAAACACAAACATATACATATACAAATCAACCCTGTATGAAAAATTATCAATTACAATAATAATGAAGTAATGTACTGTAATTAAGAGCACAAAAAGACAAGGAAGGATAGCACAGAAGGAAAGTAAGATACAAAAGGATTGCCTAGTCTGATTGGCCTACAAGATTGACGGGGCCACACAAAATGCCCAATTCTGCAATAATTTCGGAGGCAAAACTGAGTAGGGATTGTAGGGTCAGGGCTATACTTACTGAAAGCGGCATAACAATTGTATAGTTACAAATTTCTAAAAAAAGTTGACCAAATACCCTTGTTGGCAAATATGTCTGAGCAGTGTAATATGTGTAAGCATGCATGGAAATTGACTTTCAAATGTGCTTGCACAATTACTTATGCACTCAGCCAATGAGGAAACATAAATATTACCATGTGACTTATCTGACCAATCATAACTAAGCTATACAGATCCTATCAAATATTCATGGTCAACTAGTAGAGTTCACATATTGTGAATTCCTTATTCCCACTGCTAAGCAGTTACATAAGTAGAGTCAATGAAGTCAAATTGACTAAAGACATCTGAAGAAATCAGGATCTACTAGAGGCACAAAAAAGATTTAGTTAACTGAATACCTTATTCATTGCAAATTATTTGTTCAACTCCAATAAAAACATATGAGCAGGGAGCTTATATCTTTTACCTTCACACTGGTGATGAATTTATACCACAGTTTCTCAAATTTCAGTGCTTCTCCAACAATTCTCAAGTTAAGCATTTATTTTCTTAAATTGGTCAGTTAACCAGAAATCCTCTCAAGGCCAGTTCTCAATAATACATCCCTATTACTGATCAAATCAAATCACCTTATGCCCAAGAGTCGCTGCTGGCAACACACATGAAATGCCTCCACCCTCCCAAAGTTTGTTTATGCAAAGTCCATGTTTCAGGGCTGCATAAGAGGATCAGAAGTACACAGGTTTGATTAATTTTTACTTTTGTATATAATTTCACCTTCTTTTGGCTCCAGGTCTTTATGGCTGAAGCTGCTAAACCAATTCTCCCTAGGATGTCTGGCTGGCTGTATCTATTTGACGACAATTTACTTTCTAGATAGATGAAATCATCCCCTACTTCTACAGTTTGCCCAGCAGCACGGATATCTTGTATCACAACTTTTGCGCCGACACTCTGGATTTTTGTTTTTGCCCAAGAAACCCTTAGCCCAAGGGCAGCTGCCACATGCTGGAAGCTCTCTAGTGCATCTTTAAGATTGCATAATCCAGGTTGGTAAAAGTTGAACTGAGAGTTTTACCAATATTTGCAGAAATATTCCAAGGAGTCAATCTATTGTGTGGCAGAACAGGACTGGGGTCAGGACAGATCCCTGGATCCAGTGTTAAACCTGTCAGACTTATGGGTCCCCCATCAGACCCATACTCCTGAGTCATTATATAGCTCTTGAATTAACCACAAGAGGATGTCAGGAATGCCTATGCCTCATAGGCCTTTCACAGGGCAGCTCTATTAACAGAATCAAAGGCTGCCTTTAGGTGTCCATATGCTGCTGTCAGAAGACTATTGAATTCATAAGGAATGTCAGATAAAAGATGAAGAACAAGTATAGCATCCACTGCAGATAGCTCAAGAGAGAAGCCTGATTGGTCTGGGTGATGGTGTTTCACAAGGAGAGGCTGGAGTCAGGTAAGGAGGACACGCGAAAAACTTCTCTGGGAACAAAAAGCAGAGTGATGGGTCCAGAGCTGCTGCACTCAGTGTGTGGGCCTTTCACCTTATATAGTGGGATGATGATCCCTTCCTTCCACTCTGTTGGCACCTTTCCAGTAGTCCAAGCCCCAACAAAAAGTTGGTGTAATGCTACATTAGTGGGCTCTGTGGCATGCTTGAGAAGTTTGGGTGTTATGCCATCAGGTCCAGCAGCACTCCCACTTTGCAGTTTCTTTATGGCAGAGTGAATCTCTTCTAATATAGGTACATCTGCACAGGTTGCATCTACTGCTAATGCATCCAGATCTGGGCATGGAGTCACTTCAGGATGGTTAAGTGCAGTCTCATAATATTATTTCTATCTTTGCAGGATTTCTTGGGTTGAGCATGTTTTACCATCAGCTGTGTTTATTGGCATAAACCCTGCACAAAGTCTAGTTCTGGATCAAAGTGACTAAATGGCTTTAAATGCAGGTCACAATTTATTATATAATTTCCTCTACTGCATATTTTACTAAGTTCTCAAATAAGCTTTGAGATCCACTTTTGTTTTCCCCAAAAAATATTTTGTAAACATTCATGTTCAGCTGCATCATGGAGCTGTCTGGCCTCAGATTTCTTTTACAGAATTTGAAATATCTTATCAGATAGTCAAGGGCATCTCTTGTAGCATTCTCTATTTGGAATAGTATCTACAGCTTCTCAGATAACTGTGCTTATGGCTGTCCAAGTTGAGTGTATGTCATCCAGGAGAGCGCCAAGTGCGTCAATTTTGTTATGCACCATGACAGAGTACTTCTTAGCAAGTGCTGAATTTTCACAGATACATTGTGCTTTGTGTGTCATAACAGGTGCACAAATTAGGTGGCAAGGTTTGTGCCAGAATTATTCATGGAACCTTAATATGTGCTATTCATATTTTTAATGTGGCTTTAAAATGGACACTTTTAATAGTATACTATCTCTTGAATTGCACTTAACCTTAACTTTAAGGAATTTCTTTGTTTTGGAATCACCTTTTTTAAAAAACTAGGACAGTTAATTCACGTGATTAACTAAAAAAATTAATCGTGATTAATCCCAGTTTTAATTGCACTGTTAAACAATAGAATACCAATTGACATTTATTAAATATTTTGGATGTTTTTCTACATTTTCAAATATATTGATTTCAATTACAACACAGAATACAATGTGTGCAGTGCTCACTTCATATTATTTTTATTACAAATATTTGCACTGTAAGAAACAATTTGTATTTTTCAATTCACCTTATACAAGTACTATAGGGCAATCTCTTTATCGTGAAAGCGCAACTTACAAATGTAGATATTTTTGTTACATAACTGCACTTTATAGCCTACAAGTCCACGCAGTCCTACTTCTTGTTCAGCCAATCACTAAGAGAAACAAGTTTGTTTACATTTACAGGAGATAACGCTGCCCGCTTATTATTTACAATGTCACCTGAATGTGAGAACAGATGTTCATATGGCACTTTTGTAGCCGGCACTCCAAGGTATTTACATGCCAGATATGCTAAACATTCATATGCCCCTTCATGCTTTGGCCACCATTCCAGAGGACATTCTCCCATGCTGATGGCACTAGTTAAAAAAATAATGCGTTAATTAAATTTGTGACTGAACTCCTTGGGGGAGAATTGTGTGTCTCCTGCTCTGTTTTACCTGCATTTGGCTATATATTTCATGTTATAGCAGTCTTGGATGATGACCCAGCACATGTTGTTCATTTTAAGAACACTTTCACAGCAGATTTGACAAAACGCAAAGAAGGTACCAATGTGAGATTTCTAAAAATAGCTACAGCACTCGACCCAAGATTTAAGACTCTGAAGTGCCTTCCAAAATCTGATTGGGACAGAGTTTGGAGCATGCTTTCAGAAGTCTTAAAAGAGCAACACTCCGATGCAGAAACTACAGAACACAAACCACCAAAAAAGAAAATCAAACTTCTGCTGGTGGCATCTGACTCAAATGATGAAAATGAACATGCGTCGGTCCACACTGCTTTGGATCGTTATCAAGGAGAACCCATGAGCAGCATGGATGCATGTCCTCGGGAATGGGGGTTGAAGCATGAAGGGACATATGAATCTTTAGCGCATCTGGCATGTGATACCTTGCAACGCCGGCTACAACAGTGCCATGCGAACGCCTGTTCTCACTTTTCAGGTGACATTGTAAACAGGAAGTGGGCAGCATTATCTCCTGCAAATGTAAACAAACTTGTTTGTCAGAGCGATTGGCTGAACAAGAAGTAGGACTGAGTGGACTTGTTTTATATTGTTTTATTTTTGAATGGAGTTATTTTTTGTACATAATTCTACATTTGTAAGTTCATCTTTGATGATAAAGAGATTACACTACAGTACTTGTATTAAATGATTTTTAAAGTGCAAATATTTATAATAAAAAATAAATATAAAGTGAGCACTGTACACTTTGTATTCTGTTTTAATTGAAATCAATATATTTGAAAATGTGGAAAACATCCAAAATATCTATATAAATAGTATTCTGTTATTGTTTAACAGCACAATTAATCACCATTAATTTTTTTAATCGCTTGACAGCCCTAAAAAACCCCATTAATTTCATGCAGTCACTTCTGGGGTTGAATACAGAAGTCATAACAGCACTAGTAGCACTACACAATTTGATGACACTAAGTGAAAATAATGTATCCAATTAAAGCAGCTGGGAAATTTATGTAGCGAGTATGTATTACACAAATTAGAATTTGGTCAGGATCCTATCACATGTGCTCTTACTTTTTTAAAAAGTACAATGGGAATTTGCCAGAAGTGTTCAGGTCATCAGTTTTATGTTTCATTTAGAGAGACAGCATCTTCATAAGCACAAGTGCCCCCTAAACCTATACTAGTGTTGGTTCAATTCTGACTCAAAAGGAAAGGAAAACTATAATCTACTGATCCAGTAAGTTTCTCTTTAATAGCATATGTTTAAAATGTTCAAAACAAGTCTATTATCTAAAGTGAGCTTCTCACAATAAAGCATATGCTTGTGTTCTTAAAACCAGACAGGTCATCTTTATAAAAATACTTAAGAGTTTAACTATTGCTAAATTGTTGACTAAAGTACAAAAAAGTATTAAAATGCAAAAATGTTTTTTAAATAATGTGTAGAAAGAAGGCAAACTAGTAGAGGGCAATTTTTTCCTCACTATGGCTGGAATATTAAGTACATATAGGAGTTTTATTGAAGGTCTCCACCTCATTCTACATAACAGCCTCATATGTATTTTACACATGTGTAATTCTGTACATCAGTGTAAATTAGAGAAAAATTCAGCTCAGCATGCTGAAAATGTATCCCCAAATACTTCAATTATACGGTCACTGAGTCATTACAATGCAACATATTCCTGTATTCAGTTTAGCAGGATATGAACACAGATTCCTAAACAGGGAACCGTGAGATGATATTTTTATCACAGGAAGTGTAATTAGCGACATAGCCAAAGGAGACAGCAGTCCAGTTCAATTAGGATAAAAACACATTTTTCCTAGCCACAGATTTCAAATTCAAACGAGATCTTAACTGTTACAAAGTCTCGTTTGTTTTGATCCAGGCTTTTGGTATAGCCCATTATGGAGTAAAGGACTAACCGCCAAGTTCAGATTTGGGCATGAATCCAAAATTGGGGGATATTCAGAGCTGGGATTTTTGGTTTTGGCCCATTTCTAGTTTCTATGCTTAGTTTGCTCCATCTGAAATATGCTAAACTCTTGGACCTCCAAATCTGACAACAGAATTTTAATGAGATTCCTAGTAACTTTTGCCTTTAATCAGTCTGGAAAGTACCATAAGAAAAGCTTTTTTCATGCTGTTTTGCATTTTCATTTCTTGCCAGCCCTTATTCATTTTAGATTTGAGCAAAGGTCCAGGTTCATTCTTATGTTCTCTAAACTCATTCACTCATCCCTAATTGCAATGTCCCTATTACTATTTTTAATATCATTTTATGAAGAACATCAAAAAATCAGCCAAGACTGTTTATGGACATGGAAATATCATGATTCGCTCTTGAGCCAAAATATCCACAGCTTTCTATGCAGAACGAGTCCCAGTAGGATATGGATACGGCTTCAAAGCAGACCAACTTATGCAGACTTGCTGTGGAAGATCAAAATGAGAAAAAGAAAGCAAAACTCTGCAATAGGGCAGAAGACCAGAGTTTCTGCCTTCCATGCTGTGCTATTCTTGCTGTCTTGCTGTCTACCTGTCCATTCCAACTTCTATATATACACATTTGTACACTTCACCCCCACTGAGTACTGGATCTCTGTTATTACTTAAGAATTTTCTCCCCCTCCTCTGTACAGACCTAAATAGAACAAAATGACTGGGTCAAAATCTGCCTTCAGTTGTATGAATGTAAACCTGGAGTAACTCAACTAATTTCATTTCAACTTAGATCAGAATGTGGATCTTTGATTCCAGGTCTAGCCTGTGGACTGGAATAAAAAAAATACACATTTAAGAATAGAAAGGGGGCGTTTGCTCCTAAATTTGTTTAAAATTCTGCTTGGGGCATTGAGATTTGTGAAATGACAGACTGCTCCTTAGAAGCAGCCTCATACCAAAGAGAGACTTCCTACTTTTAACAGACAGGCTCCATGGGTGAGAAGAACCAAAACTATTTGTACTGCAGAGAAGTGCCCTTGGGCGAAGGAGAACCTATGGTGAAGCATGTTATGATTCATTTCTCTGCATTACAGTTCATATAACCAAAAAACTTTTCATTTTCTTGTCAGAAAACAAAATTTTTGGTGTTTGCATCATAAGGAAAAGGCTTTTTAAAATATTATTTCCTTCTGTTATATGGTCTTGAGTTAAAAATAAGACCCAAGCCTGCAAGCCCTACACAGATGCAAAACCTCACTGAAGTTGCTTTACTCTCTCTCTCTCTCTCTCTCTCTCTCCTGTTCACTCATTTACAGCTTATTTCACTTACTGAAAGTAGAAAGTTTGCTGTGACCTTCCTGGTAACAAGTGAAAAAGTCATGGGATTTCATCAGGAGTTCTTCAAATAGACACTGTGCAGGATTAGGCCATTAACTCATCTTACAGTTCTCAGAAATTCCTGCCTATTTCTTTAGCCTCATTTTAATCCATCCTTCAGTTGCAGGCAGTTCTTTCCTTCAGACTAAATCTCTGGAGTTTAGATCAAACTTCTTACATTATTAACAACAACAAAACAGCCAAGCCCAACCTGCTCCTGCTACAATTAGCTGTCAAAGTGGTTTCTTCGGCTTTTGACAATACTTTACCTAACTAGTTTATTTCAGTTTAAATTGAAACATTATTGCCAGACTAAGTTCAAGTTCAAGGCTCTTTCTCCTACTCTTTCATTTGATATACCCATAAGGCCAGTAATCGAGATGAGTCAAAGCATTATTTTATTTTCATGTAGTGGGAGAAATTTTCTATGGGCGTGTATGTTTTTGCATGAGAAAAAGAGAAATAACCCTAGAAAAGGAGGAGGAGGAAAGGAAGTAAGCTATATTCAAATGGCATCAGAAAAAATATAACTAACTGTGGGAGAGGTGCTGAAAACATGGGTGATTATTTTATCTGTGTTTCATTCTTCAAAATAAAAAATACATATAAAGTTATGTATCTAGTTAGAAAACCAGAAAGTCATGTACCAATACATATCCCTCCAAATTTAGGAAAAGTTGTAAAGTTTTGTGACATCCCCGCAACATTTTCTGGATTATTTTATTCAACTAGAAAGAATAATTGTGCTAACTATGCATAGATGTGCTAGTTATGCATAGATTAATTACATGTATATTTAGAAATATGTATCTAAAAATAACAATAGTATCATATAAGAAACACATGTTAAAGCACCAATAGATCTGTGACTGGGTGACTGTCCACTAATTCCAGAGAAAGGTTATTTTATGGAAAGATTCATTTCAAAGTGAAGATGAGGAGAATAAGAATAAAATCATTCTCATACAACTCAATGGTAAAAACAGAATGACTTCTGTTAAGTTTCAGTATGAACATGTGGATTTATTTATTAATTTTTATATTTACAAAAATCTCTTTTTTAAATTGAGTAGCTTTTGTTCATTTTATATTGCAGATGATATTGTTTACAATATCGTCCCCAATAGGACACTATAACAGATATACCAGAAGGCCTGGTCTTTGGCCAGAGAGCTCACAATTTAAAAGAAAAAAAAAATTAGAAGAGGGAAATGTGGCTAAGGTGGTGATTGGCTAAATCTTCATAATAGTGGTGGTTTTCTTTATAATGCCAAGTTTTTTTATTATTGTTTATATATGTATCTCACACTCATGGCAGGATTTTTGGCCCAACTGTACTCCTTTGCATTGCTCAGATGGTTCAAGGGGAGAAGCAACCTCTGAAGACCTTTCCTGGGGATAGCCCCATCATGGGGAAGTTTCCAGCAGACACAGAGCAAGTCAAGCTTCCTCCTATGCCTCCTTCTCTAAAGACCGTGGTGTATTCCCCTTCTATGGTCCCTCGGGGGCACCCACTATAGGCTCCTAGTTCCTCGGCATTATCTCTCTTGGATACAGACCTGCATCCCTCTCCTTCCTGACCAGGGTTTTCCAGGTTTCACAGTTCCCTGCCTACACTGTGATATTCCCAGTGAGCCAGACTGCCTAAGCAGGTCAGTGCCTGTACTTTGATTTCTCTCTACAGAGGTTATGAATAGTATAATGGCCCACAGTTATACATTACCACAGAGCTTTTTCTAAGCAAGCACATTTAATTTTAAGGTGAAAGCACTACAAAAACATATTAAAAACAATAAAAGAACATACATGGATGCTGAAAAGCTTACCAGAGGTCACCCCAACTCCAGTCTTGGTAGATGTCAGTCCTTCAAAACCCACAACTGGGTTTTTCCTGTAATTACAAGTTCATAACAGTCTCAGATACTGAACCAGAACAACCAGCTGGGCAATTTATCTGTTTCTTTATACAACTCTGGCCTTTGATCTCCAGTCTCCCAGGAACAGGACATCAGCAAACAAAGATACTCTTCTCAGAGCAGGGTTTTTGCACAGCAAGAGGTGGGGAATTTGCATTAACCACTCCTTATGTATTTCCCAGGAAATTTATTTTGCACATATGGTCCCAAAAGTCAATTTTTGTTTGGCACATTGTTCAGTACAATCCTTTGATCACCAGGCCTCACATCACATTGCCCCCTAGAGCAAGCCCACAATAATACATAAAATTTGCATTTAGTACAATAGACCCCAGAGATACTTAAATTTAATTCAATAAGGTTTTTCAGGAATATTGCAGGAAATTGCCATACTGGTCATTCCTGGTAAAGTGAAAAAGGAGGGGCATATGAGCTCAGAAAGAGGTGTACAGAGAGAAGCAATGAGTGGTTTGTTCCTGCAATCCCCACGTGACATATGGTCCTGAGAGGACCATAGATAGCTGGCAAAGACTGCAGCTGTCACCAGGGTTATTTAAACTGCACTGAAGCCAAGTTTGGGACAGATAATCAGAAGCTCTAAGTAGCAGAAGCTAGATACAGCAGAGAATCTGGCCCAAATCCCTTATTCCCAATTGCTCCTCAAACCTGTCATTACAAGTTGGTAGAGCTGATTGGGAATTTTCCACTAAAATGATTTTTTCAACTGGAAAATCCAATTTCTGCAATATTGAAATTGTCTATAATTATGCTGAAATTTTTAAATTTTCTGTCATGAAAATATACATAAAATATTTAATTTCAGGTCATCTTGGCCCAAATCAAAACTATTTCGGTTTGTTGACTGACCCAAAACTTTTGTTTGGATTCAGTTCATCATTAAACCTCATTTCCCTATGTGGCTGCATTGCCTTCTGGGAATTGTAGTTTAGGTGTCTCAAGCACCCATTCTCTCCTATGGGCCAGGCTTGCTGCCCGGACTGCACCTCTCATGATGCAACTTGGTCCCCCTACAGACCAAGTTGCAGGATGGAACATGGGAGTCACATGACTGCAGCTGCATCATGAGAGATGTAGTCAGGGAGCCCAGCCCAAAGAGGACAATTAGGTCATCAGACACTTTCATAAGGCAATAGGAAGATGTGGTTTAATGCTGAACTGACACAAAACAAAATGTTTCAGCTCAGTTCAACAAGTGAAAATGAAACATTTCTATTCAGGAACATTGAAATGTTTCATTTTGATGAAAATGTATAATGAAACAATTCACCATTTCTAAACTGATATTTTTCAGAACTTTTTGTTCAGTGGCAAATTTCTATATTTCAACCGTTAGTCTAGATTTGGGGTGAAAAAAATGTTGACAAAATGGACTTTCCTATGGAATGGAATTCCAATTTTTCAGAGAGCTATACTAATTGGTTAACTTCCTATTTATGGAATGGCAGAACTAGGTCGTTAGGAGGAATTTGAAAGTTGAGAGGGTAGTGGCCTGCCGGAGCAGTTCAGGATTGATTTTCCATGTGCAGACATTGGTGAAGAAGAAAGAGTGGTTGTTGGAGAGGTGAAAAAACAGTTGGTTGGATCTTTAGCTGGTACAAATTGGCATAGCTCCATTGAAAGCATACTTCAGTCCACCTCTCCACCTTCCTTATATATTTCAGCTCAACCCTGCTTGCTCTTTCTCTCTTTAATATATGTTTCAATGAGACATTTAAAAATCTCAGATAATAACTGTCTCAGATTTAGTTAACATTTATGGAAGAGCCTTTTTCTACTTATCTGGGAGGTAGACATGGTGCAGGCTGACCCACTTGTATATGGGAAAAAGGAAGGTGTAGAAAATGACCTGCTGGTGGTAGTGGTACAAGAGGACATAGCTGCAAAGGCAGGTTGGGGGCTGAGCAGGAGCTACCTGAGGAGTGGCTACAATAAGAACCAACTAGGGAAGATCAGAAGTGGACTGTAAGTGGTAGAACACCGATATTTCAAGAATATAGGAACACAGAATCGTAGGAAATGTCTTACACAGAATGGTGGTCTATATAGTCCAGTATCCTGTTTCTGCCACTACCAGGGGCTTCAGAAGAAGATACAAGGAGCCCTGCAGTAAGCAGTTATGCTACTTCCTACACAAAAAGTTTCTTCCTAACCTCTCAATTACAGGTTGGCTTATGCATCAGATCATAAGGACATAACCCTGACAAGCTTTTTTAATTATTATTTCTTTGTTTAGTGCAGTGGTCAGCAATCCTTGAGAAGTGGTGTGCCAAGTCTTCATTAATTTAAGGTTTCGTGTGCCAGTAATAAATTTTACATATACAGGGGCCAGCAGACAGAACCCCAGTCTGGCAGTGGGCTGAGCGGGGCTGGCGGGCAGAACCCCAGACAGGCAGCGTGGACGGCAGATGGAACCCCTGATCAGCAGCGGGCTGATTTGCAGAGAAATAGGCACTAAGTAAGGGACATTCCTTAATATATAGGGCAGATGGTCACCCCAGGAGACAGTAATCCAGAGACTGCACAGAGTGAGAACTACTTACATGAGTAAGGTGAACAGGATTTGTCCCACATTGTTAAAGGGAACTAAGGGAATTCCTCAGAAGATGGAATTTGGAACATGTTCAGGATTACACCTTGAGAGGGCTTCAGGACTCAAGAACCGATATCTCCTCAGGTTCACATTGGAACTTTTGGTAGTGTATATATGTCAAATAGGAGAATTTATTATAGCTGCACAAGACTGTATTCAGAGGTGAAAGTAAGCCTCAGGCCCTTTAAAGCGCCGCCCGAGCCCCACTGCCGGAGCTCTGCCGATGCTTTAAAGGGCCCGGGGCTCCCCGCAGTGGCAGGAGCACCGGGCCCTTTAAATCCCCACCCGAGCCTGACTGCAGGAGCTCCGGGGTGATTTAAAGTTAAGGCCACGCCTCTTCCTGTTGAGGCCACACCCCCGCTCAGGACTCCGGTGTACCGGTAAGTCCTTTAAGTTACTTTCACCCCTGACTGTATTCCATGGTAAAATATGTTGAACTGGAATTCTGCCTGAACTAATATTTTGTGCCCATTACCTGGCAAATGTGCACTAGAATTCCCTCATTTTATCTACCTGATTATTTGATTTTCAAGTCTTCCCTAATTCTTAAAGTACAAATTGAAGTTGCAGCATTCTGTGTGGATAGCTCCTTTTATTAACAAGGAGAAAATGTGTAGTATGATAAAACCCTAAACCTATGACAAATTAATGTTAGCAGTTACAATAATATCAAATCTGTATTATCCGTAAATTGTGAGCAAAGTTAAAAGAAATCTTCATGATAGGATATGGATTTTCAAAGTAAGGAAAGGTTTACGAACCGGATGACTTCTGCCAAGCTGGAGTTCTGAATTGCAGAGGAACCAGGCATTATTTTAGCTACAGGACACATTTGACATTCATTATTTTTGGCATACCCCTCAGTTCCTGTCCGTTTCAAAGAACTAAGAAGAATTTGTATTCATAATGATAGGCTGAATGACCCTACATGTGAAAAGAAGAAGAAACAAAGCAACTATCATGCTTTCTATGCACGAGACTTCTGCGCTACAAAAAGAAAAAAACTCTTAAATGTCTATAGGATGCAAAAAAATGTTTCTGTGATAAGATGGGTCAAAGAAAAAGCTATGCATATTTTTAGAGGTAGTCATTCAGAAGTATGTGGTAGATTGCTTTGCTTTAATCGATTTATAAGTTTGCTTAAAAATTTATTTAAGATTGCTTTAATCTGTTTTTAAGTTAATTCCAGCGACATATAGCTCTGCATGCTTACTAAAATCCTTTTACACTGTCCTTATTTAAGAGGGACAGACTTTTTTTTAGCACTAGAGTTCACATTTTACAATTCTGTCTCCAAAAAGCTCTCCTAACTGCAGTGTATTTCTCCACAGTTAAAAGGTTTGTCCTTGATTTGTCTCTCAAAATGTCCCAGTTTAAAAATTCCCAATATTAACAGGTATACGAGAATCTCACCAATTATTGTAAAGCTCAATTTTGAGAACGTGGGGAATGAGTAACTTTACTCAGGCACATAATCTCATAGGGCCTGATCCTGCATACAAATGAAAGGAAGTTTTGTCATTGACTTCAATGGTAGCAAGATAAACCCCACAGATTTCAATGGGTTGAGACTACTTGCATGAGTAAAGTTATGCTCATGTTGAAGTATCTGCAAGATTGAGGATCTTATCTGCCTCCATTTTATATTGGTAGAAGTATTTTATATCCCTTTCTAACTCTTTAGGGTAGGGATTGTCTGCTACTCTATGTTTGGATAGTGACTAACACAACTAGTCCCCCAATTTTTGTGTTCCCTAGGCATCCCATAATAACTGTGTCCACTGAAGGTAGGAGAGGAAGTAATGGGCTTAATCTGCAGTAAGGGAAATTTAAATTAGATATTAGGAAAAATATTTCTAACTATAAGGGTAGTTAAGCTCTGGACTAGGCTTCCAGATGTTGTGGAATCCCCATCACTGGGGGTTAAGAACAAGTTGGACAAACACCTGTTAGGGATGTTCTAGGTCAGCATTAGCTTGGCTCTGAGTGATAATCTCTATTGGTAATTCCATGTTAGTGATTTATCTGGCAGTGGGGTGGGGATAAAAAGCATGTGAAATTAACCGGTATTGTAAATTTTATTTAAAAAAAAAATCACTTCACAATTAACTGGCACTCTAAATGTATCTGGTGCTTTGAAACAGCATATAGCCAGAGCTTATGAGCTGCTGAGTAGCAGCTGCAATGACTCAGTTGCAAGGGTTCTCAGCACCTAACAGGATATGCCCAGGGCTGACGAGGGGGAGGGGGAAGCCAGTACAAATTACCGGGGCCCGGCGGTCTGGAAGGGGGCCCAGGGCCCGGCTTCCCCACTCGTTGGCCCTGTTTAGCCGGTCTGCCCTTGCTGGGGGGCCCAAAAAAAAATTTCACTGGGGCCCGAACCCGCTCTCGGCGGCCCTGGATATGCCCATAGTGTGTGATACCTGCCTGGCCTTCAGAGCAGGAGCTTGATCCCATAAAGTTTTGTGCGTTCACATTTTCCACTGAAGTCAATGAGAGTTGAGGGCATTCAGCGTTTCTCAAGAGATACAAGTGGAATTCACAGCCAATTCAGACTAACGTGTCTGACCACTGCATATGATGAAGCAGCAATGAAAATGTGTAATGAACAATGAATGTGTCAACATGGTTTAAATTAATCTTTGTTTAAAACTCAACATTCTTTGAGCCCTGCAAAATGAATTACTTTTGGGCGTGATACAAATCCCAATGGAAAGATATCCATTGACTTCAACAGGTTTTAAATCAGACCTAGTCTTAGTCTGGATCCCAAAGATACACATTGTGCATGTGCCCTTAGAAAGTACATAAAACTTTTAGAACAAGAAATGGGCAAAGAAGCAATAGGATTATAAAAACAATCTTTTTCTCTGTATGATACTATTTGGTTAATATTCAAGATTCCTACTGATCCTTGCAGTTGATATTGATACAGTAAATTTTCTACCAATTCTAATCCTTATTTACTTAGAAAGACACAGATTCCTGGGGCTTTGGACTGATGCATACAAGTTTACTGGAAAGATGTCCTGAGGATTATATTCAATGTGAAGGTTGGTGGTCTTTTTTTATTATTAATCAGCAGCAGCCAAACGTGATTTGGAGAATTGAATAAAGCCTTTAACACAATACTCTTTCTATGATTTATGCCTCTAGTTGTATTTTAACACTTACACTTAAAAGTAGGCTAAAATCATGGAGGGGGGGAGGAGATTAGACTGAAGTATCTAAACAAAATTACCATTGACTATTAAAAAAATCTGTCCTTTTTATTCTAGGAACGATTTTTAAGGTTACCTCTGACTCTTTGCAACAGAACTCTAAAACATAGCTTCATTTGTGTTATAGACAGCCCAACATTTTAAAACTTGGATGTATAGAGGTATGTATATTAATATACACTTGGGTACCTAAAATGGCCTGATTTTCAGAGGCACCTTCAAATTTTGGCCTTAATTCTTAAATTTGAAGAATTTATACAAATAAACTAATATCACCATTATTTGTATTCTAAAAAATGTTAGCACATTACTTTTGTAAGTGCATCTTCCTATTAATGTTACAGATTCTCTAGAGACCTCCAACACTTTGCAGTCAGTCGGACTAGATAA
>NW_020664417.1:45448522-45560357 GCF_002925995.2 Terrapene triunguis | reverse complement strand
ATAAGCTTTCGTGGGTAAGAACCTCACTTCTTCAGATGCAAGTCTTCCATCTGAAGAAGTGAGGTTCTTATCCACGAAAGCTTATGCTCCCAATACTTCTGTTAGTCTTAAAGGTGCCACAGGACCCTCTGTTGCTTTTTACATAGTATTACAGTTACAGTTAAATGAGAATGGACTAGGTCAAAACAAATACAAAACCTAATAATTCCTAGGGATCCATGGGAGACCAGGGCCACCCACAACAAAGCTTCACATCTCTGCTGCAGCTCTGTGCCACTGGATTCCCTGTGGCCTCAGGGACCTCCCTTAAACTTGAAGGGTGCTACAGAGGAGATATCAGTCCCAGGCTGTATTATCATTTCTGGATAAGTTCTGCAGAGCCAAAGAAGAAAGTGATATAAATCCCCTCCCACCTTTAGCTCATCAAAATTTTTCCCACTCCCTGCCCCCTTCATCTGGATCATCACACCAACAGAAAGGCCTCCATGGATACTAGGTGAATGGTGCCAAGGAGACAGCTCAGCCCCAATTCTGCACAGGATAGGGAGTTATTGCAAAGGGTCCCCTCTCTATACAGATTTTGGGGCCTCTCTATACAGTTTTTCTGATGCTTTCCAGTGTTGGTCAATTTTGTGGAAATTTTGTTGATGAGTATGTCTTACCTGTTCTTCCTATGTATAGATGTTCAATTGATTTCTGACAGAACGCATCTTGCTTATAGTGCTTTGAAGGCTCAGTGACCACCATTATCAGTGCTTCTCCACTAATTACACTGAGCCACATTCTCTGCCCCAATTCTGATTCTGCATGGTTCAAGATTCTCAATGTGAAGCTAGTGGTGGGTGTCTGTAAAATAATGTTCCTGCCTCACCAGAGCTCTGATCTATTCGGTTTTCACAGATTGTGCCTTCCTTTCATTTTCAAGACAGCAAGATCTGATTGACAGAGGCAAGAGAAGCAGCACTATTTTTATTATTGTTGTTTTAGAGAAACGGCAGCCTTTCCGTAGCTAAAATTGCAAACAGCCTCTGTTAAAAAGTCCTTTTACTTCTGTATAACTTTTTGGAAAAATGGTTTGTCCTAAAAATTGCCAGATTTACTCTGAAGGCAAAAGGGAACATTTACACAAAACCTGGAGGAAATTTCGCAAATGGTTTTTGAGTTACAGATTATTACACAGTTACACTGAACTGAAATTTTGACTTTTGTAGAATTTATTTTTTTACCTATTTCTTGTACAAAAACTGTCAGTTACTAACCTTTTAAATATTTAATATTGTTAAATCTCCTTAGAAATACATGCAAAAACACATTTTTGAAGGGAATTGCTTGCCATTAAGCAACGTTATTAATGATTTGTGTGTGTATGTGTGTGTGTGTGTGGATAGCTTGGGCTCAGTCTTGCTCTCATTATGGTCATTGGTTGCTTTATTTATTTATTTCAGTGAAAGCACAAACATGATCAGGCACTTTGTGCACAGAGGAGCAGATTACCTTCTATCGGTTGGCTGCAGCTTATAAAGAGGATACCAGCAAATATTCTTATAACAAGAAACTGGTTCTGAGGTGCATACACATGACCCAGTACCCTATTTCAAGGCTCTGGCTGACTGGTCAAGTCAGATGACCAAGGGTCATGTACCAGCTTAGAGGCAGCACTTTATATATAAGGGAACTTGCTCAGTCAGAGAGGAAGTTGTTGAGTCAGGAGCAGGACCTGGGCGGGTTTTTTCCAGGTGGGTGCAAGTCTAGTAGAGATACATGCAGGGAGCAGGGGTAGAAGACTTAATGGAGTGAGGCTTTTAAAAGGCCAGATAACAGTTCCCAGAATTCAAGATAGAATCAAGTAGGCTATGAAATATTTGTTTTGAGTTAATGTGGAGCTCTCTTGTTAAAGAAAGAAAAACCTAAAGAACAGGAATAAAATTCTGTCACTGTTGGGAACTTTATTCCATCTATTGTCCTGTGAGTTGGCTATTCAGCAGCTAACTGAAGCCTCATTTCAGATCAAGTGGTAGAGGCCTGTGTTTTTGGAGTTGTGGGAACACAGTTCTAGTACCATCCTCTTATGGGTGTGTATGTGGGGGGGGGAGGGTTAATAATGGAAAGGTAGTATCAATCATTGCCCTGTTATAGAACAGATTCATAGATTTTTAGGAGCTATTGTGATTGTCTAGTCTGACCTTGTGCACAACACAGGTCAGAGAACTTTCCTGTAGTTCCTCAATAGCCGTGCTTGAATTTCAGACAAAGATCCAATCTTGATTTCGATCCCTTTATAACTACATTTAAGCCTAAGAAAGATAAAATCATCATTCCTTCAAATGCGGAGGTTTAAGTCTTATCAATACCAGGAATTTGCTCTGATAAGCTTCAATAAATTGAGCAAATACTTTGAGATTAAAATATTTCCAAATATCTTGTTTAGGAAGCTGCTGGGAAGTATCTAACATTTTTGTCTCCCTCTGTCAACCCAAAGATATTGTATTACTTCACAAAATGCCAATTATTAGTAGAGATTTCTGACTACCCCAAAGCAATCTCATTGTTGTTCTTAATCCATTTACAGCATTTACATACTACAGTGAAATGTACTTCACAAAAGCAGATACATTTTGACAATGTTTCACGGAAGAAGCAGTTCTTAAGGGAAGAAACTCTAAAAAGTTTAAGAAATTGCCACTATCCAAAACGAAGTTATGATTCACCTAATTGGAATTAATGAAGGGGGGGGAAGAGAGAGGCAGGAAGAGAACTAATGGAGAATATATCCTATGATGTCCCCCATCATCAATTTTATTATTTCAGTGTCCAAAACAAAGGGCTGGTCTTCACTACGGGGAGATCAACACTGCTGCAATCGAGCAAGGGTCGATTTAGTGGGTCTCGACCGCAGAGCACTCTCCAGTCGACCCCGGTATGCCAGCTCCCTGAGAAGATTAAGGTAAGTCGATGGGACAGCATCTCCTGTTGACGGAGCACAGTGAAGACACTGGGGTAAGTCAACCTAAGCTACGTCAACTCCAGCTACGTTATTAGCGTAACTTCGGTCGACTTATCCCGGTAGTGAAGACAAGTCCAAAGATACTGATAGGGTGGAGATGTATTGTTAGTATACAATGCATTCTCATCAACATATGCTTTCCCCCATGACCTTTACAAATACAATGGCTGATTTGTGCTTGTAGTCAGTGCATTTTTGCACATAACTTCTTTCCACCACAATTTCAAAGCTCCTAGAGAAATCTCCTGCTTTACTACCAAGGCTGGAACTGCTCAGTTAATTTAATAATCTGGTGACACTTACATCAATAATGTATTTATTTTTTTAAAAACCACAGCATCTTCATTTGTCTGAACAAAATGTTCGATGTAAACAAAATCAAAAGAAAAACAAGGAAATTCCAGAACCAAAATTCTTTTTTTTTCAAATTCAGTTAAGTTTGCCAAGAGTCAACTATGCATTAATGTTTCACAAACTCACAAAATCAAATTCTTTAAATTCAGGAAAGGAATAAAGGACATGATTAATCTTACACTTCCTATGTACTAAAAAACTTATTTTCTTACCAACCACTAGGAAATGAACATTTCATTACACCACCACAACCTTATTTCTGACCCCAAATTAAATATCATACATTCAACAGTAACCTCAAAATATACATACAACACAACACCCTTCTGAAAAAGTAACTTGAAAATTATGGAATAGCTCATGCAGAATACAGACAATGAACTTCAAAAAAGCAGACTTTAACAAAGTCAGAGAACTGGTAGGTAAAGACCCCTGGGAAGAAAATTTAAGAGATAAAGTAGTACAAGAAAGCTGGCAGTTTCTCGAGGAAACAATATTAGTGGCACAACTGAAAAACTATCCCAGTGCAAAGGAAAGGTACGAAGAATAGTAAGAGGCCAATATGGCTCCATCAGGAGCTCTTTCACAGCCTGAAAATAAAAAAGGAATCCTACAAATAGTGGACAAGCAAGGGACATAAAAAGCTAATATGAAGAGGTTGTTTAAATACATTAGAAGTAACAGAAAGACGAAATAAAGTGTTGGTTCTCTAGTTAGCAGGGAAGGAGAGCTAATAACTGATTACATTAAGAAGGCTGAGGTGTTTGACACTTATTTTGCTTCAGTCTTCACTTTAAAAGGTTAATGATGACCGGATACACAACACAATATTGATGACCAGATACACAACACCACAAGAAGGAAGGACTGCAAGCCAAAATAGGGAAAGAACAGGTTAAAGAATATTTATATAAGTTAGATGTATTCAAGTCAGCAGAGCCTGATGAAATTCATCCTAGGATACTCAAGGAACTAGCTGAAGAAATCATGGAACAGTTATCAATTATGTATGAGAACTCATGGAGGATAGGTGAGATCCCAGAGGATTTGAGAAGGGCAAACATAGTACCTATCTTTAAAAAGGAGAACAGAGGACCTATGAAATTATAATCCAGTCAGCCTAACTTCAATACTTGACATATACTAGAACAAATTATTAAACAATCAATTTGTAAGCCCCTAGAGCAATATTTCTCAGTGACTGATCTGGTCCCTGACACAGTTTAGCAAGCCGATCCCTGGTATCAAAAAGGTTGAGAAACACTGACCTAGGGGACAATGGGGTTATAAGTAATAGCCAGCATGGATTTGTCAAGAACAAATCATGCCAGACCAAATTAATTTCCTTCTTTGACAGGGTTACTGGCCTAGTGGATGGGCAGAAAGCAGTAGACATGATATATCTTGATTTCAGTAAGGCTTCTGACACACATGACATTCTCATAAGTAAACTAGGCAAATGTGGTTTAGATGAAATTACTCTAAGGTGGGTTCACTAGGCTTCGGAGGGAGATTGTGGAATTCTTGTCACTGGAGAGGTTTTAAGAAATATGGGATGAACACCTCTCAGGGATGGTCTAGGCTTACTTGGTCCTGCTTCAGCAGACAGGGCTGGACTTGATGACCTCTTGAGGTTCCTTCCAGTCCTACGTTCCTGTGATTCTATGCTTTTAGCATGCAACCCATGGTAAGGGGGACTGCATAGATTTTCATCACCCCAAGAAGGACACCAAAAGGAATTTTGCCTGAGCGATGCACAATGCCTTTAGCACACCCTAGCTGTAGCTCCTGGAGAGGGATACACCCATTCAAATGGTGAGCATAACTCCTCATTGTTTGAACACAGCCAGCTTCATTGACCAGCACATGATGGGTGTATGCAGGAGATATGGAGACATGGCTCTTCCTACTCTCCACCCTCCCTCCACTTATTTTCTGTCATTGGAAGCATTTGGGGTGCATTCCTCATGCTCTCCTGAGCGCAAGGTCTAGAGTTCTGTCCTGCCTTGCACAATAAGCTGCTTATTTCCTCTGATACCTCTGCACAGTCAAAGAAGGATAGGGCATAGTATAGTTCATTCACACTCTCTCTCTCTCACACACACATACACACGTACGTGTGTAAAGCCATGTGTTAATCATCCTCAAATACACATCCAAACCGAGAATTTTTCCATAGATCAACAATTAAATTACAAATAAAACATCTTTCTCAATAGCACCCCCTCTGTCCAGTTAAGGAATGCTGTCCAATGCCAACAAACAAAAAGCCAGAATCTGTTTCAGCCAAGCTAAGCATGGTACTACTTGAATCCTCATCATTTAGAAATTCAAACTGGAAAAACAAGGATGGATTTTTTTTTCTACAGAAACATTTCTAAAGGTGCTAGTGTATATGTCTCTAAGTGGTCTCGGACCCACTGTCTCCTGTCTAACATACCGCCACAGCTGTGATCAGCAAAGTTGTCTGAGCTGAAGATGAGGAGAAGGGGGGTGATTGGCAGGGCATTCTCCATTAAGACCCCTGGAATGTACTTCCTACCTCCTTCCATTCCCACCTCCTCAGATCTGTAATAGCTCAAGTTTGTTAGCATGACCCAATGTTTCTCCCTAGCTTGTGAGGAAATGGGTATTCGGTAGAGCTGAGTGTGGAACATTAGGGGATCATGTGGGATTCAGTTAATTCAATCATCTACATAGGCATAGTCTTTATGACAGGTTTCAGAGTAGCAGCCGTGTTAGTCTGTATCCGCAAGAAGAACAGGAGTACTTGTGGCACCTTAGAGACTAACAAATTTATTAGAGCATAAGCTTTCGTGAGCTACAGCCCACTTCTTTGGATGCATAGAATGGAACATATATTGAGGAGATATATATACACACACATACAGAGAGCATGAACAGGTGGGAGTTGTCTTACCAACTCTGAGAGGCCAATTAAGTAAGAGAAAAAAACTTTTGAAGTAATAATCAAGATAGCCCAGTACAGACAGTTTGATAAGAAGTGTGAGAATACTTACAAGGGGAGATAGATTCAATGTTTGTAATGGCTCAGCCATTCCCAGTCCTTATTCAAGCCTAAGTTGATTGTATCTAGTTTGCATATCAATTCCAGCTCAGCAGTCTCTCATTCGAGTCTGTTTTTGAAGCTTTTCTGTTGTAAAATAGCCACCCGCAGGTCTGTCATTGAATGACCAGACAGGTTAAAGTGAATCTATTTCCCCTTGTAAGTATTCTCACACTTATCAAACTGTCTGTACTGGGCTATCTTGATTATCACTTCAAAAGTTTTTTTCTCTTACTTAATTGGCCTCTCAGAGTTGGTAAGACAAGTCCCACCTGTTCATGCTCTCTGTATGTGTGTATATATATCTCCTAAATATACGTTCCATTCTATGCATCCGAGGAAGTGGGCTGTAGCCCACAAAAGCTTATGCTCTAATACATTTGTTCGTCTCTAAGGTGCTACAAGTACTCATAGTCTTTATGAGTTGCTGGAGGGTGCTCAAGCCCTGCTCCACCCCACTCTACCCAATCCCCCAAGTCCCCACCTCTGCCCCGCCTCATCCTGCCCCCACCCCACCACTTCCCGCCCCCTCACTGAGCACGCCCTGCCCTCACTCCTCTCCCTCCCCGCCAGCACCTCCTGCATGCCACTGAATACCTGATCCATAGCAGGGAGGAGGCGCTGGGAAGGAGGGAGGAAGAGGAGGTGATTGGCAGGGCTGCTCGTGAGCGGGAGGTGCTGGGCAGTGCAGGAAGAGGTGATTTGGAGAGGCTGCCAGTGGGTACTGAGCACCCATTATTTTTTTCCATGGGTGCTCCAGCCCCAGAGTACCCATGGAGTTGGCACCTAAGGGCATTTATGTTTTCATTGTTCATTTGAATTGATCGGGGAGAATTTTATTTTAGTATTTTTAAAGAAATTATCAAGAGTGCCCAATACATTGGATGAGCATTGTTTTATTACAAGCTGTAGCATCTAAATAAATAAAATAATAGCAATAAGACACTGGGGTGAGTCATTATTGCTTAAGGCTTAAATCCTGCAAAGAGAACTGCCCAAGTGGAAATCCCATTAACTACTGTTGACTTCAATGTGGCTCTGTATGGCCCACCCATGTTGTTCTCTGGGAAGGCTCAGGGCCTATGTGAGCAAGTTGGCTAGTCAGGATATAGTTGTATAACGTACAAATTGCTTTGTGTAGGAAAAGAACAAAACCAAATAATGCTAAAGCAAATAAGAAATCAGCAACTCTTGAGCACTAATTTTCCTTTACAAAGTTTTCAGAATCTAAAACCTTTTAAAGTTCACACCTGTGATGTCCGCTCATTCTTTTTTAAGAAAACCAAACGTGACAGGTATGTCAGGACTGAAAAACCTGTGGGGCAATTAGTTTCAAGGCTTTGACATTTAAATGGCTAAACATTATGACTGTACCTGCCACGAGATTTTTCATTCAGATTTTAATTTCATGAAACATGAATGTGAGTTTTGACTTTTTTGAGTCAATTGTTCTCATTGCTGAAGGAAGTCTTGTGTTTTGTAAATTTAAATCCCTGATTCTTGAAGGTCTCTGGCTAAAGTGTTTATGAAAACCTCCATTTGCAATCATGTAATTTAACAGTCGTGACATTTCAAAAAAAGCATCCCTGAACTTTACAATGCATAAAGCAAACATTCAAGTTAATGTAAAGTTACAATAAAAAATGAATATTTCCTGCAAAACACTTTGTTGCAAAAACTGAATTGCTTCATATTAAGTATTTTCATTTACTGAAATATTGAAGCAGCAAAAAGAACAAAACCCCATGTCTTCAAGCCAAAAAATGTAAAAAATGTTGTTTTAAATGAATGCTGGAGGTTGTTACAAATCAGACTAGGTCAGTCTGGAACCTTTATGAGAGCATATTCTACCAAAAACAAAAAAACAAATAAACTCCAAGAGATATGCCTCAAAGAAGACAGAGCCCATTAGGTTCACCCTAACAAAATAAAAAACAAAAATGGCATGTTTTTGTCTTCATGTCAAGTGTGTTTTGATTTTTTGTGTGTGTGTTTTTCTCTCTGTTCTTGGACTGGCACTCCAGCATTTACAGAGCTCAGCAAAAAGATGAAAGGCATTATCCAAAAAAGAAGAACGCCAGACAGACTTCTTAGGACAAATAAATAAAGCAAATGTTTTTACAGTCTCAGCTTGCTTACTTTAGCAGAAAAAGCATGATAGAAACTCAGATGGGAGCAGTACAGGAATAAACAAAAACTTTTTTTCAGCAGCTATTGTGCATTTTTACACATCCTTTGGGTTACACCAAAATAGAATATTATATATGATAACCTTTCACATTATTTAAGAGTACTTACAACACTTGCACCAAAATATTCCAGTTATTTGCTGCCTGAAAAGGGGCAGATATAGTAATTTGGAAATCTATACCCTAGGGAATAGATGTACTGAATATATGCAGTATACACAGTCAGCATGGCCAAATGGGATGACGGTCAGTCTCTGACTGAAGTTCTATTCTCAGCTCCCTGAAATCCCTCTGTTCCCTTTAAATTCTTCTGAGGTTGCCAAAAACACTTTCTTTTACTTCCTCCTCGCTCTCCCCTCCCCCCACCACCAGCCTACTCTAATATGATCTGGAGCAGTGGTCCCCAACCTTTTTCATCTGGCGGGTGCAGATGACGAGCCACGGAGGACCGTGGCGTCGGACGAGCATCTGCCAAAATGCCGCCGACAAGCAGCAACGTCAATAGGCGTCGCCACCGAAATGCCGCCAACAAGCAGCGTCATCCAGAGACGTTGCCACCGAAATGCCACCGATTTTCAGCGGCATTTCGGCGGCGATGCCTCTGGATGACGCTGCTTGTCGGTGGCATTTCAGCAGATCCTCGTCCACCGGCCAGTACGCAGGCGCACTTAGACGCCCCGGTGGGCACCATGGCGCCCGCGGCCACCGCGTTGGGAACCTCTGTTCTGGAGTCACATAACCACGTTCCTGTTCCTATAGGGATCTTCTAGCGAGGCCAGGTGACCAATCACCCAGTCAGCCATCTTTGAAACCTACAGTATCCATTACCTAGGTAATTCCAAAGATAATCTCAGGAGCCTCTAACTGTGGAGCTATTTATCAACTAAACATTTTGGGTTCTTATTTCCAAACATAAAACTCACATTTTTTTTTTAAAATGTACAATAAAATGTACTATTAATAATTATTGATGAGTAAACGAACCTGGTTACAACAAGAACCCTCTCAAAAACCTTCTACCTCCTCTTGAGGCAAGAAAGTTTGAAGTGAGAGGTCCAAGCTACCAAACAGGGATCTTTACACAGATTTCAGACCTCACAAAACAATTACCTAAATGTAATGGTGTGGAGATTAAGGGCTTTATTTCGGACTCTGAAAGAGCCAAAAATAGATATTAGGATCCTAAATCCATGTTTGGGCTCTGTATCCCTTCCTAACCACCCAAAGTACATGGGTGTTGAAAGTTCATGGGTTTAGGTTTGGGCCTATTTCTAATTAAGACACCCACCCCTCTTATTTTCTTTCTGCAGTATGCTCACACACTTCCCTTACCTCACACTCTGTCCTTGCAGAGCCTGGTACCTCAGCAGCACCACCATGACCACCACCACACAATGCACTGGGAATGCCTGGAGCTGCCAGAGCAGCTGTAGAAATGACAGGGGGAGTAGGGAGGAAGAAAGGAAGTGGGGATGGGTTTCTCCTCAACCCTTCCAGAGTCTATACATGGTCCCAATGACACATTTCCCCTGTTCCTCCACAGGTGGCACCTCCACAGGTGATAACACACGTGGCAGAAGCTTTCTCAACTCCTGGGTAGAGACAGAGAAATGGGTTGGGCTCCCTCCTGCCTTCTCCCATAACCAGCATGTAGTCCAGCAGCTCATCTTCACCCTGGGCTCCTCCTGTGTCCTCAGCAGCCCACTTCCACTCTGGGATAACAGACTTCTACCAGCAGCTAATTTAGTTAGTCCTGCAGCTGTTGGTGATGCATGACTGGGTAGAGATACAGATGAACATAATATAATTTGTTTTTCCCCTTTTTCTCTTTTAAAAATCCTAGGACATTACATACAACACCGCTCTGACCCCCTTCCCCCCAACATTTCTAAGTGCACATGCCCTGCTGATGGTTGTGCTGTATTTTCTGCATGCTGTGTCATACTCTGCAATTTTCCTTCCCATTAACATCAAGAGGATTTACATTAAATCCAAGAAAGGATACTATGACGTGTTTCAGTCACACTTTCTCACTAATGTGACCTTTTCACACGTGATCAGATTGGACTTGTTGGAAATGAAATGAAATGAAGTGACTAAAAGGAATATGCAGCTAAGAATAGCACATAAAAGGAAGAACCAGAAAAAAAGCCACACAACCCAGACAGACAGAATCATATCAAACTGTTTTATCAGAATACCGTATCTATGACAAAGTGAATCCTTCTTGAGAAAGGCCAACATTAATTTACTAAAATTAATGTATAATGTTTTAAAAAATTGTTGGTGGTACTGCAGATGGTTAAAAATATCCTTGAGTAGCTCTTATAGAGGACTCAACATAAAGTCTCACTCTAACCCTCTATTATTTGACCATTATTTTGGTTTGAATTTTTAAAAGTCCATGGGTAGAAGTTGTGTGCATAATTTGAGAAGGCAGAGCACATGATGTGCATAATTTGTGAATACAGAACACAGAAGTCAAGGCTGCACATATACACAGTTTGGTCTTGTATGTTTTGGGGGATGCAGTTCTAGATTTTACTGTTGGTTGGGTCTTGTACATACATAGTGAACAGAAATGTCCAGGGGTCATGGAGAATGGAAGACCCACTATGCTCCCCTTTAAAGTCCCACAAATTTTTGAAATGCCTTTTCCGGATTGTCCAGCTTGGTGAGCACACCTAGCAGTTCTTCATTATTATGTGCAACTGCCCAGCTGACCATGCTGACTATACACTCCAGCTGGGAGTAGTCAGGAAATATTGGCCCTCCTGCGACTGTGGAGAGAAAAGGCTGTGCAGGCACAGCTATCGATCAGCCATAGAAATGTGGACATCAATGAAAAGATTGCATAGGGGGTGCAGAAAAAAAGGGTATGACAGAGATCAGAAGCAGTACCCAGTGAAAGTGAAAGAACGATGCAGGCGTATCAGAAGGCCAGGGAGGACAACAGTCAATCCTGTGCTAAGCTGCAGACCTGCCTCTTTTACAAAGAACTGCATGGCATACTTGGCAGAGACTTGCCACTCTTAGCAGACCACCATGAGAGACCTCTGAGAAGCCCATGTCACAGGTCCCTGGCATGAACAGCAAGGAACAGGAAGAGATGGAGGAGGAAGAGGGACATGTGACTGGGGGATCCAGCTATGCTGCAAGGCAAGATATGTTTGAGACTACACTGCAGTTCAGTCAGTCCTGGCAGTTGAACACAGGTGAGCCCGATGAAGGGGAAGTAATCTCAGATAAGCGTATAAATGTATTTCCCATTACAATGACGTATGGATGGTACCCCCAGCTTAACAGGACACAGTTATCGACTTTTTATTAAATTTACTCGTACTAGAAGTGGTAACATTTTATTCCTCTGTACAGTTAAGTAGGGGTGACCATGCAGAGCAGTTTGTTTATATACACAGCGATGTCCCTTGAAACAGTCCTGAGTGGTACCTTCATGGAGGTACTCTGCAGTCCTCTTCCAAAATTTTCTAGGGATGGCAGCCTTATTTCTTCCTCCATGATAGGACACTTTCCCACGCCAGTCAGTGATAATTTTGGCAGGCACCATTGTAATGAACACGCTAGCAGCATACAGGCCTCAGTGGTTTCTCTGTGCCTTTGTTATCCACAGGAGTGAGATATCAGCAAAAACCACCACCACCAGTGGACAGTGGTGCCAGTAATTCAGTATAATTGCCCTATACTCATAGTTTCATGCAGCTGAGCAATTCCCTCACCTCTGGAAGTCTATACTCACGATGGCTGGTGCTGCGAGTGGTGCGTGCGCAAGCACTCCCAAGCAGAACAGTCAGGAAATATGTTTTGTTTAAAACTTTAGGGGAACAAGGGAAGGGATTTCTGAACCTTAACTTTTGCTTTCTGTTGTGGCAATGGTACCTCTGCGTGTTTTATTTGTAGCTGATGCCACTGTGGTCTTGCGGCGTTCCCCCTCCACCCCGGAGGAATGCTTGAGTCAGATAAGGAGGAGACAGAAGAGGACTCCGGATGACATGTTCAGTGAGATCTTGCAAGCCAGTGCTACATCAGACCATAAGCAAAGGGCCTGGATGGCGAATATTGCAGACAGTGGACAGAAGAAGGCCCAGAAGGCCTAGCAGGAAAAGGAGAGGGAGATGCACCGGGACATAATGGGGCTACTCCGGCAGCAAACACAGATGCTGCAGACTCATGTGGACTTACAGGTTCAACAATCATGGGTCCCAGAGCTCAAGCTCAAGCCCGAGTGCCTACCCAGTGATTTTTCACCCCGGGAGCCTGAGTCCCATGACCCTGAGTCAGCTGACCCAGGCCAGCTGCAGGTTTTTTATCCCGGTGTAGATGGGACCGCAGTGGGCTGTTGTGGATAGCATGCAGTAACTGGTTTAGTTACTCAAAATTCTATTATGTAGAAATTAATTCATCTTTATTAGTTCACAAAATATCCTGAAGAGTGCCTAGAGGTACTGAAAACACTCACTTACTTGTTACTGTACAGTGTGACACAACTCATAGGAGCAGTGACAAACAGAGTAAGTATCAAAAGTATAGCAAGCTCCACAAAATTCCTAAAAAGCCCCAAAACAGCAAAGCCAGGGAAAGAACAGTACACCACAGTGCATCTCTGTGGCTCACTGTTGAAGTGCTCTTTCAAAGCTCCCCTCAGCTGTATAGCTCTGTGTTGAGCTCTACCAGTCTTTGTGTCTGGCTGCTCAAACTCTCTCTTCCACCCTGCAGCAACTTTCCCCCTGTGTTTCACAGATATTATGAAGGACACAACAGGCAGTTATAACCATTCAGATTTTTTTTTCCACTGAGGTCCAATTTTGTGACAGCATCCCTTCAATCTACCAAAAGCACATTCAACTGTCATTCCGCATTTATTGAGCCAGTAGCTGAATCTTTCTTTGGTGCTGTAGGGGTGGCCAGTGAGCAAAGTGCAGGCTGGGTCCCCCAGGATCACTACTGGCATTTCAACATTGCCAATGGTAATCTGCTGGTCAGGAAAGAAAGTCCTTGCTTGTAGCTTGCTGAACAGTCCTGTGTTCTTGAAGATGCGAATGTTTTGCACCTTCCCTGACCAGCCAACACTGATGTTGGCAAAGCATCCCCAGTGATCTACCAGTTCTTGCATAACCACAGAAGAATAGCCCTTTCTGTTGATGTACTCGGTGGCAATCTGGGCTTGTGCCAAATGGGGCTGTGTGTGGCTTCTATCACTCTGTCACAGTTTGGGAACCCCATTGCTGCAACTCCATCCACTATGTCCATCCTGCACACTGCTGAAAGTCACAGTCCTGTGTAACAGGAGATGCTTGCATGACAAAGGCCCCCACTAGTGGATTTTCCAACTCCAAAATGATTCCCCACTGACCAATAGCACTCGAGCGTGGCAAGTTTCCACAGTGTGGTCACCACTCCCTTCTCCACTGTCAGTACAGCTCTCATTCTGGTGTTCCTGCACTGGACGGCTGACGTGAGTTCAGCCCATCGATCCAGGAATGAGGTCTTGCGCATCCAAAAGTTCTGCAGCCACTGCTAGTCATCCCAAGTCTGCATAACGATGCGATCCCACCGATCAGTGCTCATTTCTCAGGCCCAGAAGCAGCACTCCACCATTTGCTGCTGCTCCATGAACACCACCAACAACCTTGAATTGATTCTCGCTATGTCCCACAGCAATCTGTCCTCCACAAAATCACCATATTCCCCACTGATTTGTTTTTTCTTGAGGCTCTGCAAATACCAGGGGATCATGCATCCTGTGCTTACAATACTCCTGACAATAGTGCAGAACTGTGCAGACTCCACGCTTCTGTCAGAAATGGCAGACAGCAAGGAGGGCTGCGTGGGTTTATGGGATTTTTTAAAAAAGGCACAAAAACTGTGGGATATAAATATTATGGGATGGAGACAGTTGCATGCTAGGAAGTTGACCCCTTGCTCCCATTCACCCCCGGGTGACTCATTGCCGCCACCATGCATTGCCAAACTTCCCTCCCCCGTGCAGTGCACTGCTTTTGGGAGCATTGCATACTGGGATATCTACCCATGGTGCAGTGCACTGTGCATCGACACAAGCACTCCTGGTGAGTACACACAGTACTGACTCAAGGAGCCAAGTATGCACACACACAAGTGCTGTACTAGCTGTAGTGGCTTTATGCTGATGTAACTTGCATGGCAAAAGTTTGTAGTATAGACATGGCCTGAGGTATTTTAAAAGCAGTGTCCAAGGGATCAGACATTCTCAGGAGCTGGAAACGTTGTTCCCTCAGGTTATTTTGATTTGGTAGCTCCTATGTTTGGTATTAATAAGCGGTTAATGGCTTTGGGAATGGATTAGGCTCACTATTCAATAATGTCCTTAGACTTTGTCTACACTTGGAACACTACAGCAGCATAGCTGCAATGTAGACACTACCTAGGCCAATAGGAGGAGTTCTCTTGTCATTTTAGTTAATTCCCTTCCTTGAGAAGCAGTAACTAGGTTGACAGAAGGATTCTTCCAACAGCCTAGCTGTATCTACACTGGGGATTTTTCACACAGCTGGATCGATCTAGCTTTATAGTGTAGACCTGCCTTACTCTTTTAGCAGCTTGTGTGGAAAGGTTATTGTGAGCAAAATGCCTCTTTTTTGAGGATACTGAGTCCATGAAGGAGATTTTGCTTGGTGATCTTAACTAGTTAGTGAGACAGACTCCCAATTAGTTATTAAAGTTTAAAATATAACAGACTTGTGTTTTCTGCTTCTTAATTTGTACTTAAGTTTGGTGTGGATTCAGGCAGAACTGTCTTGTAGCAGCAATACACTTATCCAATAAAAATACAGGTTGCACAAATTCATTATGTCACATATTCACCACTTCCTACAATTTTATATGCTAGAGAGATGTATAACATGCTGTCCAAAATATTTTGGTTTAGTCCTTATCTCTATAAACAGACTACACTTTGGGAAATCCTCTTTAAATTGGGCAAGCAAATGATTCTTCAGCCTTGTGGAATTCATAAGAGGATATACACCTTGAAGCAACTATTTTAGGAAGTGACTAGATTACATTTGACACAGAATTAAAGGGTCTCTGCAGGTATGTTATGCTTAAACACAGTTTGAAACAAATAGTTGGGTAAAACAGAATTAAATTCCAGCCTGGCCTTCCTTAATGACTCTCCTTGAGTATATTGAAATGTAGGAATATGTATTCTCATCTCAGTATGCAGGTATTCTGTGTATAATACCCATGAGCATTTACATACTAATGATTTGAGATTTAAAAAAATCCCTCTAAACAAGAAAGTGACTACAATACTCACATTTGATTATAAGTAGAATAAATGCCAATCACAGTAAACAAAGCTAAAAGGACTGAAGCACAGGATATTTCCTGAGTATTAATGAACATCTAGAGGTAGATGACCCAATGCTTTAAAGCATTAATTATTCTTTTTAGGCATTCATTATTCTTCTAGCACTGTTTGTGCTGGAGTTATCAGTCTTAAATTGGTGAATTTGTAAGTGCTTTGGCCCTGTCACAGAATTCAGACTTTAGGAGAGAAAATTATTAGGAGAAAAATTCTAATACTAGAAATTGGAAATAGAAAACAAACAAGATGTACCATTGCAGGAGATTTTACTGATACAAGCACAAGAAATGTTTAAAGAAAACAGATGATTAACACAAAGAAATGTAACTAGGTATTACAGTACAGCCTGTATAGTGCAGTTTTATATTGGTTTTAATTTTCAACAAGTAGGATTGGATATGTTAGTTTAACCTTATCCTGTTATACTTGGATAAGTATTGTAAAATTCTAGCCTTAAAGATTAATTGCAAAGCAAAAATGAACATCAAGTTAAACTCAAAATGCCTATTCTAAATAGTCTGTAGGGAGTTATTCATTGTAGAACTTTGTTTTAATTAAACTTTTGAAAAATTTCCTTCATCATTAAAATTCTTCTTTAGTTCTTCCTAGCTCACTCAAGATATTCCAGAATGCAACGGTGATGCACATCTCAAAAACCAAAGCTCAATTTTGGCTGTTTAGATGGGGTCACAAACTCAGCCTGCAAAAACAGAGGATATAGGTCACTAGTGAGGAAGCCAGGACAGAGGTATTGCTATACTACTGAAAAACAGGGAATGTGATTTCTGATTTCTGAGCACTTGGGTTTGGTGAGGTTATCCTTCCAAATGCCAGTGTGCAAGCAACCCATCTGATTCAGCTGCATTACAGCTCTCTCTTAGCTTTTTAGCAGACTGATGTCACCTGCTGCTGCATTCTCCAGTTGAAAAATTCAGCTCTTCTCAGTTTAGTATTTGAAAAACAACAACAACAACAACAACAAAACCCATAAACTTTCCATGCCTCTTCTCCCTCCACAGGGGAATCCACAGTAGCATTGTAAATGGGTATGCTTTTCAGAGTTATGAAGGAGTGGAAAGAAGTTTCTGTAGGTGGCTGTCTGGCTAACTTCCTATTGAAATTATTACGTTAATGCTGCTGAGTTTTTATTTAATTATTAATTATGTATTAGGACACCCACTGAGCACTACATTTTAATTATTTTAAATCTAAATAAAATAAAATAAAAATATTATAGAAAGATAGTCTCTCTCCATAGCTTAAACTACATTCAGGGTTCCATTATAAACCAGATTTTCACTCACTTCCAACTGCTTGAGATAGAAAAGTTTAGTACTCTATAGCAGATTTTTTTCTTGTTATGTTTAAACCATACTTTATTAATTATTGTTATAGGACTCTAAAAATAGCTTTTTTGAGACATTTCAGCTAATTTAAGAGTTGTCGTGTCCCTGCAATATAAAAATTGCATGCTTCGTACAATACTTAGCATTTTTATTCATCAATGTATGGTTCTCCAATTCACAGATGCAAACATTTTTATGACCAAAAAAATTAGCTCTGAAATGGTTAGATGCGAGCACTGTTGAAAGGTGGGGTGGGGAAGGGGGAATTATAGGTAAGAACTTATAGCCGGACAAACTTTCTACATGAGCAGGATATATGTCAAACTTTTAATAAACGCTTTTCTCTGCTTGCATTAATATTTTAAATGTTGGTACTTGCTACAGAATGTTTGGCTCTCCCTCACAGTTACAGGTGTGTAAAATTTCAGAGGTCAGAATTTGAGCATTTTATCATCTTTTTAGGTGAGATAAACTTGGGGGGAAAAACTTGACATATCAGCAACTCTGGCAGTTTAAAAGGGGTTTTTTTGCAAGTATCTCTTTAAATGTGCAGGGGATTTTAGTTTTTGTTTGTTTGTTTACACTGCTATGTCATATCTGTGTTATTTAAATGATCTGTCTGAGCAACTTGTTGCAGATAAAATTTTCTGCACAAGAGAATTTTTGTTTAAAAAAACCTTATGTAAACAAGTGGACTCATTCAAACATTTCACAGAAAATTTGATTTGGTGCATGATCCTCATTTTTCTCTGCTAGACAAAAACAAGTCTGGGATCTTTGTCTTGCAGTCCCTTGCAGCAGACCCAGTCCATGAGATGCTTCTAAGACAATTATGGTTTTTTAAGAAGTTCAGCACTCAGTCCATGTGCTTCTAAACTTAAGGTTTCCTGATCAGTGTTGAGCTTGGAAACCCCATATACTCTGGATGCACCTGGAAAGGATTCTATACCCAGGGCCTCTGAATTAATTTTGCATGGGAATGGCTAAGAGGAAAGGCAAGTTACCTATCATATCAAGAAGTTTATAGTTTGGGTGATTAATTTAACGCTATAATATTCACTGAACGATTAAACAATACAGGATTACTGCGATAAGCCCTGGCCTCCTTATCCAGGCGAGGCCAACTCCCAAGCCTCCTTATCCAGGTGAGGCTAACTCCTCAACATTCACACCAATGGGGAGGATTTATAAGGGAGGTCCTCGCACACACCCCTTCCGGCAAAGAGCATCAGCCCGTCCTTTAAAGGAACGGGGTAGGATACCCTATTGCCTCTGATACGGCGGGCGATTTCCAGGGACTTCCCCTCTCTCCGAGCAAGGGGAGGGAGCCCACGGCTCCAAGAGGAAGATCTGGGGTAAGGTTTCGGTCGTAGGTCAGCCACACAAAGGGTTAGGAAAGGCACGGTCCCCGTACACCCCTCCTCTGGCAGAGAGCACTGGCCCGTCTTCAAGAGAACGGGATGGGATACTCTACTGCCCAGGAGTACGTGGGCGCTTTCCCGGGACCTCCTTGCTCTCCGAGCAAGGAGGGGCGTAATTCGGCACTTCACGGAAAGGCAAGGATAGGGACCCCTTACGACCCACAGTCACACAGCACACCTAATTTGGGATATCTGTTACAGCATCTCTCACCACTGTCAGCCTATTGCTGGTGGGAGCCCTGCCACCCCCCTCGGCCGCTCCGGGATTCCTTGGATTTCCTGCCCCAACACACCGTGGGATCCACTTTTCCCGGGGTCACCCAGCAGCCGGTCAATCGTCCTCCGGGGGGACCAGTCCCCGAAGGCCGAGCCACACGAAGCTAACTAACACAAAACGAACAAAACCCAACACAAACAAGTTACAAAACGGACACACACAAAACAAACAGGCATCTGGCAAACAAGTCTAGCCTCAAAAGGTTCGGATCACAGCGCGCCCTTACCTGAGCCCAGAGCCTATGGGCAGCTCCCCATCGAAGCCCAAATAGAGACAAGTGTCTCTTACCTGGCGCCTGGGATTGGTGTGGAAGCGGTCCACGGTCCTCCGGTCCGGTGGGACGTCGAGTGATCCTGGACGAGCCCCCAAATTGTCGTGGAAAAAGTCACCCACGCATTGATTTTAGTTCACAGACTCAAGCCTGAGACCAGTTTATTGCAATACATACCAACACGTTGGGGTAGAAGTCCGAAAACTACCACACCTAGCACAGCACGCAGGCTGCTTTTATTCCTTCAAACCACAAGCATAGTACAAATTATACGTCATTTGCGTGAAATAAGAGTTGGGGGTCTGTCCCTTTTTCCCCCCGATACCTCCCCTATCAATTTACAAGAATTGGGTGCATATTGAGTGGAGGGCTTCTTGGTGGTTTCCGATAATGGGCAGTGCTTGGCATTCATTTAGGGTATATTCTCGGCAGTGTGCATAGTACCTTCCAGGGTGTTACGGTCAGTGTACTGGGGAGTGGTTGACAGGACGCTCAAAGAAGGTATCTAATTGGCTAGGTTTGCATTTAGCTAGAAATTCGGGGAGGTTACAGAGCACCCAGAAGAGAACCATGATTGGCTACCTTGCATTTAGCTGGGGGGGCGGGGGAGGGGGTCACAGATCACCCAAAGGAGAAGCAGCATTTAGTCAGTTGCATTCAGCTAAAGTTACCTATTGCTTCACACAAGCGGTTATTATATTTCATCAGCCATGAACATATTTCATTAGTGCTGCTGCTGGGGCTTTTTATTCTTTCCCTTCTTGGCCCCTCCTCTGGTCATGACCCTTGACTGAGTTTGGCAGGTGGCTCTGTTACTTAGCCTAGTTCCGGCTTGTGGCCTGCAGGGCGGGCCTATATGACGAGTCTTCGCCGATGTTCTGATTGGTGCAAGGGATGCCAGCCAGGCCTATTCCCCCACAGTTATTATGGCCTTCAATCAGGTGCCTACATACAGATTAGGAACCTAACTTTAGACATGGGTTAGCCATAAGTTTTTATACACTGAAATTAAATCAGCACAAGGAATTTCACACTCAAAAAACCTTATATTAAACCACGTGTGAATCCAGTACTGTTCTGAATTGGCTAGTATGCATGTGTGTCATTACTCGCTACCTAGGTGGAATTATAACTGCTTGACTGTATGTTCCATATATTGCACTTAATCAGTCCCTTAATTTAAATTCTTTAATTTTTCCTGTCTGATCTTCATACTGCCTCTCTGCCCTTTACATTTCTTATTTGCACTGTAGTCTGTGTTCTAATCCATTTGTGGTGTTAGGCAAATTCTCTGTTTTTAGCAAACATTGCTGGAAGTAAGAAAATTATATTCTTCTCCACTTAACCATGAAGATTTTAATCTACTACTTTAAAAATGTATTTCCCCCTCATGTGCACAAAAATCTGCCCCTCTAATACAATGTTTTTATAGCAAATAGCCTACAGGTGCTCTCTGTTTTTCTAAATTTTTTGACTTTGCCCTTCTGCCTGCTGCTAAATATTTTCCTCAGAGTTTTGAAGTCTGCCCTTTTAAAGTTCATTGTCATTGTGTTACTCTTAGAGGAGTCACTCTCTGTTATTATTATGATATTAAACCTAATTGTGCAGTGATTACTATTGCCCAATGGTATGCATACATTTACTGCTTATGTTAACTCCAGCTTATACATTCACAATGGCACTGGATTTGGCTATGCCACCATATTTTATGGATTTCTGACAATATCTCAAATTCCATGCCCTGATTAGTGTTGCTTTTTCAGAATAAAGGCCATTCTGTGCATTGCAACAGAATTCAGCACACGCAGGTCTGAAAAAGTCCCAAAATTCCAAAAGGATGCAGCCTGCTTTTACAAACCAGTATTTCATAAAATATCACAGGGAGTACAGATTGCAACCAAGAGAGTCAGAGTATGGTATATGCTACTACATCTCAAAGTCTGAATTATTCCTTCATAAACATTGCCCAACTCCTGCTCATCCCCAGGAATCAGGTTATTATTTGAGTTACAGAAACCCCACAAGGCCCCAACTGAGATCAAGATCATAGAATTGTAGGACAGGAAGGCACCTCAAGAGGTCTTGTAGTCCAGTCCTCAACACTTATGGCAGGACTAAGTATGATCTAGACCATCCCTGACAGATGTTTACCACAACTGCTCTTAAAAATCTCCAAAGATGGAGATTTCACAACCTACCTGGGAAATTTATTCCAGTACTTAACCATCCTGATAGTTAGGAAGTTTTTCCTAATATATCCAACCTAAACCTTCTTTGTTGCAATTTAAGCCCACTGCTTCTTGTCCTATCCTCAGAAATTAAATAGAACAATTTTTCTCCCTCCTCCTTGTAACAACCTTTTATGTACTTGAAAACTATCATCATGTTCCCTCTCAGTCTTCCCTTCTCCAGACTAAACAAACCCAATTTTTTCAATCTTCCCTCATAGGTCATGTCTTCTACACCTTTAAGCATTTTTGTTGCTTTTCTCTGGACTTTCTCCAAGTTTTCCACATCTTTCCTGAAATGTGATGTCCAGAACTGGACACAATACTCCAGCTGAGGCCTAATCAGCAGAGAGTAGAGCAGAAGAATTACTTCTCGTGTCTTGCTTACAACACTCCTACTAATACATCCCAGAATGATGTTTGCTTTTTTTTTTTTTTTTATAAACACACACAACATTACACTGTTGACTAATATTTCGCTTGTGATGCACTGTGACCCGCAGATCCCTTTCCCTAGTATTCCTTCCTAGGCAGTTCTTTCCAATTTTGTATGTGCTACTGAATGTTCCTTCTTATGTGGAGTACTTTGCATTTGTCCTTATTGAATTTCATCCTATTTACTTCAGATAATTTCTTTTGTTTGTCCAGAGCATTTTGAATTTGAGTAATGGGCCTACCCCGTCCTTGGTCTTCCTCGTGCTTCTAATGTATTTGTAGAATGTTTTCTTGTTACCCTTTATGTCTAGCTAGTTTAACATTGTTTTGTTCTTTCTAATTTTGTTCTTACATACTTGTGTTGTTTATATTCATCCTTTGTAATTTAACCTTATTTCCACTTTTTGTAGGACTCTTTTTTTGAGCTTCAGAACATTGAAGATCTCCTGGTTAAGCCAGGGTGGTTTCTTGCCATACTTCTTATCTTTCTGATTGTGCTAGGGGTTGTCCATGTGCATAGCAAGCTAGATTCTTATTTTAGGCACAGCCCTCCGCAAAGGGTGGTACATAAGCTGCAACTTCCAAGGAATATCCCCAGGAGGCCTTGTGACTCTGAGACACCCTTTGAATCACAGTGTCACAAAGGGGGAGAGTAGTAATTTGCTTACCCTTCCTAGCATTGGGTCAGCTACTCTACACAGTAAGTAGAGGGGTTTGGATGGTTCAGGCACTGCCCATTCTTCACCCATCTGCTCCTGGGAGAGCATAAGCAGGCAACTAGCTGTACTTATTTCTACATGCCCAGGCCCAATGTTTAAGTAGCCCATGTAGATCTCTAACTCCCTTGCACAGGTGATCAGTTCAAGTCGGTCTAGCCTAGTGAGAGAGATACTTCTTCCTCCAAGAAACTTACAATCTAAATAGACAAAGGTGAGAGAAAGGGAGTTTCACTATCCCCATTTTACAGATGGGGAAAGTGAGTCAAAGATTAAGTGACTTGTCCAAGGTCTCAGAGAAGACAGCTAGGAACTGAACCTAGATTTCCTGAGTCCCACTTCCTGTGCCTTACCTCAACACCATCCATCTTTCCAATGGTGCACTAATTCTTACTTATACAGAGAGACTCCTACAGCTGCCATGCTCAAGATCTTCTTTTACTCACCACTACAATAAACACTACACAGCTAGCTAGAAGCTCCCCTGCCTCACATAATTCCAAAGATTAGGAAATGGAGGCTTTACTATATTCTACAAATGTTATCATCGTTATATAATCAATCCCCATTAATAGGAAAAATAGCAGGATTTACAATAACCAGATGTACTACAGTACTATACATTGACATTTTTCTCCATGGCACTCTGAGCTGTCCATGAACATTTCATCATAAGTGATTGTGAATAACTACAATGTAGAGTACACCACTGGCACACCAAAACATCTCATAATATTGTAAATGCAGCAGCAAGCTTCATGAAATGTACAATCAATATCAGATTACTTGTATCTTAGTTTGGACTGAATTCAATTACAACTCAACACAGTGTACAGTGCTCACTTTATATTTATTTTTTAATAAATATTTGCACTGTAAAAAAAAAGATTTTTCAGTTCCCCTATTGCAAGTAAAGTAGTGCAATCTCTATCATGAAAGTTGAATTTACAAATGTAGAATTATGTAAAAAAAGCCTGCATTCAAAATTAAAACAACGTAAAAAACTTTAGAGCCTATAAGTTCACTCAGTTCTACTTCTTGTTCAGCCAATTGCTCAGACAAACACATTTGTTTACATTTGTAGGAGATATGCTACCCTTTTCTTGTTTACAATATCACCTGAAAGTGAGAACAGGCATTCACATGGCACTTTTGTAGCCGGCATTGCAAGGTATTTATGTGCCAGATATGCTAAACATTCATATGTCCCTTCATGCTTCAACCACCAATCCAGAGGTCATGCGTCCATTCTGATGACGGGTCAATAACGATCCAAAACAGCATGAATCAATGCATGTTCATTTTCTGCATCTGAGTCAGATCCCACCAGCAGAAGGTTGATTTTCTTTTTTGGTGGTTCGGGTTCTGTAGTGTCCGCATCGAAGTGTTGCTCTTTTAAGACCTATGAAAGCATGCTCCACACGTAGTCCCGCTCAGATTTTGGAAGGCACTTCAGATTCTTAAACCTTGGTTCGAGTGCTGTAGCTATCTTTAGAAATCCCACATTGGTACCTTCTTTGTGTTTTGTCAAATCTGAAGTGAAAGTGTTCTTTAAACAAACAAGAAGCATGTCCTCTGGAATGGTGGCCGAAGCACGAAGGGGCATATGAATGTTTAGCATATCTAGCACATAAATACCTTGCAATGCCGGCTACAAAAGTGCCATGTGAATGCCTGTTCTCACTTTCAGGTGACATTGTAAAGAAGAAGTGGGCAGCATTATCTCCTGCAAATGTAAACAAACTTGTTTGTTTTGGGGATTGGCTGAACAAGAAGTAGGACTGAGTAGACTTGTAGGCTCTAAAGTTTTAAATTGGTTTGTTTTTCAGTGCAGTTATGTAACAAACAAAAATTTGTAAATTGCACTTTCATGATAAAGAGATTCCACTACAATACTTGTATGAGGTGAATTGAAAAATACTATTTCTTTTATCATTTTTAGAGTGCAAATATTTAAAATAAAAAATATGAAGTGAGCAGTGTACACTTTGTATTCTGTGTTGTAACTGGAACCAATATATTTGAAAAATGTAGAAAAACATCCAAAATATTTAATAAATTTCACTTGGTATTCCATTGCTTAACAGTGTGAATAAAGCTGTGATTAATCGCGATGATTTTTTTTTAAATCGTGATTAATTTTTGAGTTAATTGTGTGAGTTAACTGCAATTAATTGACAGCCCTACTAATAATTATTAGTCTACAATTTTTGAGAAGTCGTCTGCTTCAGAGATAAAATGTGCTATTTATTATGTATTTTGATGTGCTGAATTCAAATATGACAATTAAAACAACTGATTGGCTACTGTTTCTAAGATATTTAAGTTTTTACATTTTATGTCTATGTATATTGTGTAGATAGAGTTTGAATCATAAATTGTAAACCTAGGTCTTTTCATGTGTTTATGGTTGCTTTACATGATAATATTTCACCTGTCCTGTTTATGTAACACTTTAAAAATCAGCAAAAGGGTTATAGAAATAAAATTTATTATGAAACAAAAGGCAAAAAACTATTCTGTACATAGTTTAGTCCTATTCAGTGTCTACTCGGCGCTTATTGGCTTGTCTCTTGTAATCATTAAATGGAGCATCTCTTGTCACTGTCCAGCAACAGTCTGCAAGCATTGATGGGCTCCATTTGCCCTGATAGCGTTTCTCCATTGTTGCAATGTCCTGGTGAAATCGCTCGCCGTGCTCGTCGCTCACTGCTCCGCAGTTCGGTGGAAAAAAAATCTAGATGAGAGTGCAAAAAATGTATCTTTAGTGACATGTTGCAACCAAGGCTTTTGTATGCCTTGAGGAGGTTTTCCACCAACAACCTGTAGTTGTCTGCCTTGTTGTTTCCGAGAAAATTTATTGCCACTAACTGGAAGGCTTTCCATGCCATCTTTTCCTTGCCACGCAGTGCATGGTCAAATGCATCATCTCGAAGAAGTTCACGAATCTGAGGACCAACAAAGACACCTTTCTTTATCTTAGCTTCACTTAACCTTGGAAATTTTCCACGGAGGTACTTGAAAGCTGCTTGTGTTTTGTCAATGGCCTTGACAAAGTTCTTCATCAGACCCAGCTTGATGTGTAAGGGTGGTAACAAAATCTTCCTTGATTCAACAAGTGGTGGATGCTGAACACTTTTCCTCCCAGGCTCCAATGACTGTCGGAGTGGCCAATCTTTCTTGATGTAGTGGGAATCTCTTGCACGACTATCCCATTCACAGAGAAAACAGCAGGACTTTGTGTATCCAGTCTGCAGACCAAGCAAGAGAGCAACAACCTTCAAATCGCCACAGAGCTGCCACTGATGTTGATCATAGTTTATGCACCTCAAAAGTTGTTTCATGTTGTCATAGGTTTCCTTCATATGGACTGCATGACCAACTGGAATTGATGGCAAAACCTTGCCATTATGCAGTAAAACAGCTTTAAGACTCGTCTTCGATGAATCAATGAACAGTCTCCACTCATCTGGATCGTGAACCATGTTGAAGGCTGCCATCACACCATCGATGTTGTTGCAGGCTACAAGATCACCTTCCATGAAGAAGAATGGGACAAGATCTTTTTGACGGTCACGGAACATGGAAACCCTAACATCAACTGCCAGGAGATTCCACTGCTGTAGTCTGGAGCCCAACAGCTCTGCCTTACTCTTGGGTAGTTCCAAATCCCTGACAAGGTCATTCAGTTCACCTTGTGTTATGAGGTGTGGTTCAGAGGAGGAGGATGGGAGAAAATATGGGTCCTGTGACATTGATGGTTCAGGACCAGAAGTTTCATCCTCTTCCTCGTCTGACTCAAGTGAGAATGATTCTGGTGCATCAGGAACCGGCAGTCCTTCTCTGTGGGGTACTGGGCGTATAGCTGATGGAATGTTTGGATAATGCACAGTCCACTTTTTCTTCTTTGACACACCTTTCCCAACTGGAGGCACCATGCAGAAGTAACAATTGCTGGTATGATCTGTTGGCTCTCTCCAAATCATTGGCACTGCAAAAGGCATAGATTTCCTTTTCCTGTTCAACCACTGGCGAAGATTTGTTGCACAAGTGTTGCAGCATATGTGTGGGGCCCACCTCTTGTCCTGATCTCCAATTTTGCAGCCAAAATAAAGGTGATAGGCTTTCTTAACCATAGTGGTTATACTGTGCTTTTGTGATGCAAAAGTCACTTCACCACAAACATAGCATAAGTTATCTGCACTGCTCACACAAGTACGAGGCATCTCTGCTCACTTTGGCTAAACAGAAATGTGTCCCTTTGCAAAAGCAAACACTGACAAATAAGAGCACACGACACTGTATGATTTCTAGAGCTGATATAGGGCAATTTGTTCAGCAGAGTGATGTAAGCTTTGTTATGATTGCATCATCCATGACGTCTAGGAATAACATGATGCAATTCATATCATGTATGACGCAATACCAGCTTCAGATTGCATCATTCATTGTTTTGCCTAAAAAGCAAGTACTGTCCAAACCCAGTCATAGATTTATTCATAGATCCAGTCAAAGATGTATTTTAGTCATTTCTGGTTTAAATTGAGATCCCTTCCCTTTATAACTCACTTATCCTCTGCCATTCCCAAGTCAAGGGTTGTATATACTGACCCAATAGCATATCTTGAAAACTAGAGCCAATCAACAATTTTAAGCATCATTTTCATTCTCAGTGACCCAGAATTAGTAAAGTTTGACTACATTTATTTCAGAAGCATTTTGGCTGTAGAGCAGTGTTATTAATATATAAGAATATGCTAGCTTATAGAGTAAGTGCACCCTAAGATTTATCTGGGTAAGGAAATAAAATTTGGGAATGGAACTATTCAGGATAGTGCCAAGACCCAATAAGAGGGTAAACCACCATGTGGAGTGATCCTTCTTTTAACTTCAAGTTCTCTTTTGTTTAGCTATTAGCTCAGCATTTGCAATATAACTTAGCTACTTAGCATTCAACCCTGATCTCCACCATCTCAGGACTGAGGAACCTGGACCATCGATCTAATTTAGCATGCCAAGACGAGGCTGGTCCTTTGTCTCTCACTAGCAGTTCCCCAAGGAAGGGTGTGAGTATGCTAGTTTAAGTAGCTTTTGTAAGGGATGGTACCACAAGTGCCTATAGAACTGCACTACTTCTTTTTGGCTCTAAACCTGGCTTTGTCCTTGGTGTGAATGTCCTTGCCACACACCCCGAGGGTCCGTATTGAACTCTCTACACTTTCTAATTCTGTAGCCTGATTTTGGGACAAGAACCTAAGTATCTTCTGGTAAGATCATTGGCAAGTCTATAATAAATCAGCCCTATAAAAATCAGGTTTACACCCCAACATGCTCCCTGTCTCGGAAGGTAGGTAGAAGGAGCGATGCGGGACCTGAAGAGAATTCTCCACTGGTAAATTTGGGCTGGATTACAACCTCTTTGCACTATTCAGGCGGAGTAAAAAAGCAATAACCAGGTTTGAGAATCTGGTTACTGGTTTCTATACTGAACAATAGCTACAGTAGCCAATTGGATTTTACAAATAAAATACTGATGAAAATATAAAGGCCAATATGAAGAGCCATGTTTTAGACCATCCCGTGGGACAACTGACATTATCTTCATTTGCTCACCAAATCAAGGAAAAGTCTTGGGAGCAAAATCAGGACCTGTACATGGCCTTCATCGATTTGACAAAGGCCTTTGACTCTGTCAGGCATGAAGTCCTGTGGAAGGTGCTGTCCAGATTTGGCTGCCCTCCAAAATTTATTAAGGTCCTACGTTCTCCATGATCAGATGACTGTCACGGTTCTCTGTAATGGCCTTGAGATGGAACCATTTGTCATCAAAACTGGGGTTAAGCAAGGATGCGTTATTGCCCCAAGCCTGTTCCCCATCTATTTAGCCGTCATTTTGTTCCTTGTTAAAGATCACCTCCCCAATGGAGTTGACATACAGAACGGACAGGTGGCTCTTTAATCTTCGTTTTTTTAAAACATTGGCTTATTTAATCTTCGACGTCTCCGCTCGAAGTCTAAAGTCTTCAGGGCACCCATTATTGGTCTTCAGTGACCTGATGACTGTCATCCTCATGCACAGAGAATGACCTTCAGTCCATACTGGATTTTCTTGTACAAGCTTACCAAAGCCTAGTAGATTCACTCAATATTGAGAAGACTAAAGTGCTCTGTCAACCTGCTTCAGGCCTTGCACATGACCCACCACAAATCACCATCGAGGGTCAGACTTTGGAGACAGTCGAGCACTTTGGCTACCTCGGTAGCCAACTTTCTCAAAAATCAACAGTGAGAACCAGCACCAGCATTGAAGCAATGATCCTCATGCACCAACTTCGCTGGGCTGGACATTGTGTGCGGATGCCAGACTCTTGCCTCACAAAACAAGTCCTCTACTCTCAGCTCACCCATGGTCAGAGATCCTGTGGGGGTGAGAGGAAACGCTACAAAGACACTCTGAAAGCATATCTTAAGAAAACTGATGTGGACAGCACAAGCTGGGAGGAGCAAGCCACCAACCGACCCCAATGGCACCATATCCTCCATCAGGCAGTGGCCCACTTTGAGGAGAAGCGCCTTGACCTCGAAACTGAAAAGAGAGAGAGAGAAGGAAGGAAAAAGAAAGAACTTTCTCTCAGCAGGTAGCTGGCCTGCCACAAAATGTCTCTACCTACTGTGGGCAGATTTATGGTTCCAGGATCGGACTCCTAAGTCATCTCAGGATCCATATGTAAATCCGTAGTAGAGATCATCCTCAAATCAAGGGATCGCCAAATCAATCCAATCAATCAATCAATCACTAAGAGCCATACAAGCCACAGAGGATAAAATTCTACAATAATTACCTTAAGCAAAGCACCCTTGGAAGTTAATGGGATTCTTTCTTGACTGAGAACTGAATAAGGATATCAGGATTTGACCAAAAATATCACAAGAATCTCACTTTTTCCTGGAACAAAAATCCAAAGAACTTCTGTAGTATTTTTATGTTGTAAAGTAGCATGATTCTACCTGACCTTATAACTTATTAATGCATATTGCAGAGACAACATTGTATCACACCCAATATTCAAATACCCAAAGCCAAGGCAATGCACTGAACAACATGGATATTAAAGTGCAGAGGGCAACAGAAGTTCTCTAGGCCAGCTCGGTCAGTAAGTTGCATTTTGAAGTTCATCAGCAAACACATTCAGACTGTGTTGGGAACACAGCACAGTTAATTCCACATTTTAAAATATATCCAGACATTCAGTGGTGTTACACCAGGGATTAATCTGCCCCACCACATTACATAGCTTAGTTCTTGAATGCACAATAATTGTGCTTGGCACACTTGGGCTGCGGCTGCGATTTATACCCCCTTTGCCTTCTTCCAGATTGAGTTCAGCTGGGGATCAGTCTGATTGCAACATAGATTAGAGCAGCCTCACGATAGAATCAGAGGTGTTTATGATTTAATCTGCAAAACTAAGAGTAAAATCTAAAGGTATAAAATATATTTTGTTGATGTTTTAAGTCCTTCCTTTAGATCAGGCCTGCACAACTCGTAAAGCGGCGAGGGCCATATTACTCCAAAGAAAACAGCTGAGGGCCGAACCCCCCTCCAGCGCCGCCGAACCCCTCCCCAGTGCCACCCAGCCCCCCTGAAACACAACACCCCCCAGCGCCACCCAGCCCCCCTGAAACAACCCCCCCAGCGCTGCCAACCCCCCCCCCAATGCTGCCCAGCCCCCCCAAAACAATCCTCCCCAGCGCCGCCCGTCCCGCGGAAACAAACCCTCCTTCCCTAGCACCGCCCCATCGTAACAGCGGTATTGAACCTTGGTAATATGTTATAGCAGGCCCCTAAGGTAGTATAATTAAGGTAAAAGAAAACTGACTTTTTGCTAGAAGTAGAATAAGATCTTCCCCCCACTTTGTAATCAATTGCCCTGTCAAGGCTCCTTCCCCACTCTGAACTTTAGGGTACAGATGTGGGGGCCTGCATGAAAACTTCTAAGCTTAACTACCAGCTTAGATCTGGTCCGCTGCCACCACTCCCAATGTGCTAACTCCCTTCCCTGGGTAGCCTTGAGAGACTCTTCACCAATTCCCTGGTGAATACAGATCCAATCCCCTTGGATCTAAAAACAAGGAAAAATCAATCAGGTTCTTAAAAAGAAGGCTTTTAATTAAAGAAAAAGGTAAAAATCATCTCTGTAAAATCAGGATGTGAAATAACTTTACAGAGTAATCAAACTTAAAGAGCCCAGAGGAACCCCCTCTAGCCTTAGGTTCAAAGTTACAGCAAACAGAGGTAAACACCCTAGTAAAAGGTACATTTACAAGTTGAGAAAACAAAGATAAAACTAACACGCCTTGCCTGGCTGTTTACTTACAAGTTTGAAATATGAGAGACTTGTTCAGAAAGATTTGGAGAGCATGGATTGATGTCTGATCCCTCTCAGTCCCAAGAGCGAACAACCACCAAAACAAAGAGCACAAACAAAAACCTTCCCCCCACCAAGATTTGAAAGTATCTTGTCCCCTTATTGGTCCTTTGGGTCAGGTGTCAGCCAGGTTACCTGAGCTTCTTAACCCTTTACAGGTAAAAGGATTTTGGAGTCTCTGGCCAGGAGGGATTTTATAATATTGTACAAAGGAGGGCTGTTACCCTTCCCCTTATAGTTATGACATGCCCTGTTGAATGAATGAGGTGTGAATGAGGAAGGTGTGGAAGGCAGGCACCTCCAGACAGCTGCAACCCTTGGAGAGGGGATGGGAGCCAGACCAGATCAGTAGAACAGGTCAGCCACCAACTCACCGCTCGCCTCCTCAGCCCCCCACCCCTGCCGCCGGTTCACCTGCCCCCCCCCCGCCATTGCCCACCTGCTCGTCTTCCCTGCCGCTGGCTCACCTGCCCCCCCCACTGCTTGCCCACTTGCCTCCTCAGCTCCCCTCCCCCGCCACCTGCTCACCTGCCCCCCTGCCACTGCCCGCCTGCTCGCCTCCACAGCCGCCTCCTCCCCTGCCACTGGCTCACCTGCCCCCCCATCACTGCCCCCCATCTCACCTCCTCAGCCTCCCGGCTTGCCTACTCACCCCCTGCCACTGCCCGCCTGCTTGCCTCCTCAGCCCCCCACTTCCCCCCGCCGCCGGCTCACCTGCCCCCCCGCCACTGCCCGCCCGCCTACTCAACCCCTGCCACTGCCCGCCCGCTCGCCTCCTCAGCCCCCCCCCGCTGCTTGCCTACTCACCTCCCGCGGGCTGCACAGTGAGCCCACCTACTCACCCCCCGCGGGCCGCACAGTGAGCCCACGCGGGCCACATGCGGCCCCCGGGCCGCATGTTGTGCAGGCCTGCTTTAGATCTCATAAAACAACTGGTTCAGCTGGATATGATTGAGCTGAGATGACACCATATTAATTAGAATGTTCTGTACTACATTCTATGTCTTTTTGTTTACATAGATTTCTCTGTTTTACTGGCTAGGTGCAAAGAATGTAAGTGAACATTATAAGTCTGGGATGGCATAGAGCAGTGGTTCTCAAACTTTTGTACTGGTGACCCCTTTCACATAGCAAGCCTCTGAGTGCAACCCCTCTTATAAATTAAAAACACTTTTTTATATATTTAACACCATTATAAATGCTGGAGGCAAAGTGGGGTTTGGGGTGGAGGCTGACAGCTCACGACCCCCCATGTAATAACCTCGCGGCCTCCTGAGGGGCCCCGACCCCCCTTTGAGAACCCCTGGCATAGATCCATACCGTAACTCCTCACTTAACATTGTAGTTATGTTCCTGAAAAATGCTACTTTAAATGAAACAATGTTAAGTGAATCCAATTTCCCCATAAAATTAATGTAAATATGGGGGGTTAGTTTCCAGGGAAATGTTTTCACCAGACAAAAGACTACACATACACACATACACGGTTTTAGACAAACAATTTACTACTGTACACAGCAATGATGATCGTGAAGCTTGGTTGAGGCGGTGAAGTCAGAAGGTGGAAGAGAATGGGATATTTCCCAGGGAATGCCTTACTGCTAAATGATGAACAAGCACTTGGATGAGCCCTCAAGGGTTAGCACATTGTTAATGTAGCCTCACACTCTACAAGGCAGTACAAACGGAGGGAGGGGAGACAGCATGGCAGAGAGAGACAGGAACACGTGTGTGTGTGTGTGTGTGTGTGTGTGTGTGTGTGTGTGAGAGAGAGAGAGAGAGAGAGAGAGAGAGAGAGACACATTCATTGCCCCTTTAAGTATGCTGACCGTACTCTAACTGCACTGTCTTTTTAAGTAGATCAGCAAGTTGAGACAGCAGTTGCTGCCAGCAAGCTCCCTCCATCCTGAGGCCTGTTGCATCCCCTCCCTGCTCTGTGGAGATGGGGTAAAGGAGCAGGGGGCAGGAGCGGGAGGAGGGGGACACCCTGACATTGGTACCCTTCTTCCTGCCCCTCCTTGCACAGCAAGAAGGAGGCTCCTGGGAGCAGCTCCGAGGCAGAAGGCAGGAGCAGCACACGGTAGTGGGGGGAGGGACAGCTGAACTGCCCGGCAATTGATAGTCTGCTGGGTGGCTGCCGCACAGGGAACTTAGGGGAGCTGATATGGGGGCTGCCGGTCCACCCTGGTTCAAAGCCCCCACCAGCTAGCTCCAACGGGCTGCTCTTCCTGCAAGCAGTGGACTAAGCAGGCAGCTGCCAAACAACGTTATAAGGGAGCATTGCTCAACTTTAAATGAGCATGTTCTCTAATTGATCATCAACATAACAACGGTAACTGGGACGACTTTAAGTGAGGAGTTACTGTATTTTCCTCATAAGTAAAGGAAAAATTGTTTTTCTCTATCCCTCCCTATGTAAAGTTATTTCCTCATTCAAGTAAGGTCAGACTGTGTCCACAACTCTCCCATGGCTGTCTCTGGACATAATGGAACCAGTGCAGTTCTGTTGTTCAGAGTGGCAAGATTCTGGGAGGCAATACAAACAGTCCACTTCCCTGCACATTGTAAAGCTGTACACTCTATTGGAACCCTGCATATAATGTGTGTGGGGAAAGTGCAGATAAAGTTTGTCTCTTAATTATGACTGGAGAGATGTTACAAAGTGAGCTAACCTATTTGTGTGGGTATTTTTTTTTCAGCTTTGTCTTTCCTTATCTAATGGGAATGTGCTGTCAGTGGGCCTGATCCAATTCTGGTTGAAATCCAGTGACAGGCTTTCCATTGACATAATTGTGGGTTGGCCTTTATATGTAACAAATATAATGGAGATATCCCATCTCCTAGAACTGGAAGGGACCTTGAAAGGTTATTGAGTCCAGCCCTCTGCCTTCACTAGCAGGACCAAGTACTGATTTTGCCCCAGATCCCTAAGTGGCCCCCTCAAGTATTGAACTCACAACTGTGGGTTTAGCAGGCCAATGTGCAAACCACTGAGCTATCCCCTTTCCCCCTTTTATTTTAAAAACAGAGTATAAGTGCACCAAACAAGTACATGACATTCTCCATTGGCTTTAATGGGAGTTCTGCATGCTCAATGTTGCCCAGGATTTGGTCCATTCTACTTGAAAAAAGTTGTACTTGTTAGTTTTTAAATGTTTGTTTTTTTATTTTAAGGGTTTCAAGTCAGCATCCATCTACTCAGTCTGAGCACCACATAATGCTTTTTGTTTTCCATTATCTGCTGAAACATTTTTACATTGGTTGAATTAAATTAACTTTAAGGAGGAAAAGCACTAATGTTAAATTTCCAAAATGAATTAGTAATTCTTTATCATGCACTCTCTCAACTTTCTATTAATCAATGAACCAGAAAAATAATCCATGACAAAATGAGTAATTTATCACGACTTCCTCAGTTGTATTCATATTTGAGAATTTTGATGATGTGATTGGAACAAGGTTATAGTACAAATTTAAATCTACAGAATAGAGTTTACAGAATTAATTTTATTTTCATTTCAAAATCTTGTTTTCCCAGATTTCCATCTTAGTCCCCTTCCTTGGTCATAACAAATATTAGCACCCTGTACCCTAAGAAATACCATCATTCATGCTAAGAATTTGTCTAGGTTTAGACTTTTTTCATCACGGTTTTTCCTGTGATATAGAAGAATATAAAACACACACATCTGTGATATAGTAATGTGTCCTCAGATACTTATGAGACTTTTACTAAGTTATATGTTCCAATTACACAGTCTATATCTGTTCACTTTTTATTAACTGAATGTAGGCTATTGGGTTTGGCTGTGTTTGCTGGGGTACCTATGAATGAGTGAGAAAGAGGACTGTAGAGCAACATAAATTTGATTACTTGTCCTTATGGGATGAAATCACTTTGTCCATAGCTATGCTATGTTAGAGTCTTTAAATCACTTAACTTAATTTGGGTGTGTGTGAATCTTCTCATGTGTAATTACATTTGTTAACATAAACCTCAGAGAAACACACACATCCCAGTAATAGTTCTGGAATGGGATCTTGGGAAGCAGACCAGATTGTAAATCTCTGGTGTCAGCCAGTTTTGTTATGTTATTCATCAAGGATTCTTAATGTGGATTTCATGACCACCCAGTTTTCCCCATATTGCAAAATTGGTGGTAGTGGGTCCTGTGATTGTTCCACTATAGAAAAGAAGGTCTTGCTATGGAAAAGTTTGTGAACCAATGTTAATACGTTACTAGAAAATATGTGTACATGGGCATACTTGCTAGTTTTAATCATTTTTTAAAAAGTTAGGAAATGCAATGATCACTAAACCAAAAGGAAATGCACAGGAAATTAGTTTAAATAAACAGTTTAAATGCAATGTTATCTACCAAGAGCATTATGCTGTGTCTCAGATAAGCCTGCATCTCATATTTGTAACAGAGAGATGCTGCTATGATTGCACCTAGCTAATAGCAAGGGACTGTGGGTAAAATATAACAGAAAGGATCTCCTACATCGTCTACAGAATTGAGCATGGCTTTCTTTCTTTCCTTTCTGATACTGTATAATATGAAAAATTATCTTTGTCTTACTAAAATTTGGGCCTGATCCTGCTATCCTTACTCATTGAATGGTACACTTTACTCCACAAATGGTCCCATTGAATTCTATTGGGCTACTTGTGAAGTAATAGACTATTCAACTTGAGTAAGGGTGGCAAAACATTGCTGTGTTTCTGCATGTCTCATTATTAGTTTCACTAAAATGCCTTTGCAAGCCAATTTTAGCCCTCTGAGGCCAAGCAATCTAAGAGGAGGGGGGAGAATAAGTATAACAAGTGATTACAAAGAAAACATTGCACATGATAGAAAGTGCATCCATCAGATTGGAATATGAAATAATTTAAAAGCCGCTTGCTTACAAACATTTGTTTTTGAATTCCCCCTTTCTCTCTTGGCAAGACAAACCATGTGAAAGTTCTCCAAAAGAGCTTGGATTTATTTCCTCAAGAGTGACAATGAAGTTTTATGTGAAGAATTGGAGCGGGGAAGATTTTCAAAACAGTGACACAGAAGGTGTATGCACAAATTCCTTTCCTTGTTAATGAGATTTGGCCATATAATTACAGTGCACCATGGAAAGTGTTGAGATCAAGGCTGTGAGGTAAATCAAGTGAGGCTATAATTCCTGAAAGTAAAATAAATTAACAGAAGAGCTATTATATGAAATAAGTGCTATAATCAATCACAGTATAAATATGAAGATTCCAGATTATGGAAACCCATTTACAGTACTTGAAAGATTACTAATACAGTATTCCATTTTTTACCATCCATATATGATGACAATGTCTAGATCCAAATTTAAGATTTTGGAACATACTATAGATGATTGTTTTCAGGTGACCTTCTAGTGTTTAAAAGTTACAATAATAAGCACTCATAACTTTGCAAGGAAGCTTTGTGAGCAAATTCATTTCTTCAGAAATCTTAGTCTCATTTCCATATAAATAAGATGGGAGATATACTTTGACCAGCAATATAAAATTACTAGAAATCACAATGTACCTGCCAAATCAAATGAGTTGTCAGAATGATGTATGAGTTCCACATGGATAACACTGTTGCATGGTGATAAACTCTCAGTTTCTTGTGGTTTTCAGGAGGAATCTATTAATTGCCATCAGGGCTGCATGACAATCCATTGTCCTTTTCATACCATTCTACTGCTCCTCTGTGCAAGATCAGAAACTGGCACAGCAGGACACTTAAGTCAGCCAACACTCAGAAGAGTACAGAAGGTGTTGTAGACACCAACTACTGGTAGGAAAGCAAAGTTTTAATGAATAAGAATAAGAATAAATTTATATTATAATAGTCCCTGAGGCCCCAACTGAGGTCTGGGCCCCAGGTGCTAGATGATGTACATACACATAATGAGATATCTAAAGTGTCTTGTCTAAATTAGAACTGTGCAAATAACTGATTTGTTTTTGGCTTGCTGCCTGAACCCCAAAATAAGTTTAAAAAAAAAAAAACATTTAGGTTGACCGGAAATGAAAATTTTTCAAATTTCTTGGTAAACCAAAAAAAGTTGAGGAAAAAAATCATTTCTGGTTGAATGAAATGTTTGGTTCAATTTGAAATAAAACATTTCAATTTTTTGAGGTTATATTTTTACCCTTTTTCAAAAATAAGATATATTGAGTACATCCAAGCAGCAGACTCTTGCAAGGCAGACAAATACTTGTGCAGACTTGTTCTTATATCCCAGACGTTTTACTATGCTGTGTCAGTTCAATCACTTGTTGAGGCACATGCACTATCAGTGTTGAAAGCAATATTTCAGACCAGCATAAACATAAATAAGATCACAATATGCTTTAAATAAATACAATGTTCACATTGATTAGTTTGGGACTTTTTTTTTTTTTTTGCAGTTCAATACCTTATTGCAGATTTAACACTCATTATCTGTTCCTTATATATTAGTTTAAAAACTTGGTCCACCTTTAAACTCCCTCCAGTAAGGTAATATGACTCATTAGTATGAGTCAGATAAGGGATTCAGTTTTTCTTCCAGTAAATTTCAGTTTGCATCTTCTTCATGGCAATCACCTATTGCTGACAGTGCTGATTCTTTTGGTAACCTGTTAGGTGACTTTTTAACTCATTTAAAATGTCCTCTTATTCTGGCACTGCAAACTAAATTGTAACAGCTTACCCTGTTTCCAAAACAATCGATTAAACTGATTGCAGTTATGGATTGTAATCAGACAGTATTGGAGATGAGCTGGTCTATTTATAAGCATTTCAAATACACTTTTATTTTTTTTTTTTTTTTTTTTTTTTTTACTGTGTTTGCCAGTTTGATAATATGGTGCACACACTTTAGCTTAGCTAGTATATAATACACAGAATACCATAATTATGCTTTTTATGATCTCCTGTTGGGAACAGTATGGCCTGGTCTACACTAGGAGTTTGTCGAATTTAGCACCATTACATCGAATTAACTCTGCACCCGTCCACACCACGAAGCTATTTAGTTCGACATAGAGGTCTCTTAAATTCGACTTCTGTACTCCTCCCCAACGAGGGGAGTAGCGCTAAATTCGACATGGCCATGTCGAATTAGGCTAGGTGTGGATGGAAATCGATGGTAATAGCTCCGGGAGCTATCCCACAGTGCACCACTCTGTTGACGCTCTGGACAGCAGTCCGAGCTCGGATGCTCTGACCAGCCACACAGGAAAAGCCCCGGGAAAATTTGAATTCCTTTTCCTGTCTGGGCAGTTTGAATCTCATTTCCTGTTTGGACATCGTGGCGAGCTCAGCAGCACTGACAACGATGCAGAGCTCTCCAGCAGAGATGGCCATGCAATCTCTGAATAGAAAGAGGGCCCCAGCATGGACTGATCGGGAAGTCTTGGAACTGATCGCTGTGTGGGGCGATGAGTCCGTGCTTTCCGAGCTGCGAGCGAAAAGACGGAATGCAAAGATCTACGAGAAGATCTCTAAAGCCATGGCAGAGAGAGGATACAGCCGGGATGCAACGCAGTGCCGCGTGAAAATCAAGGACCTGAGACAAGGCTACCAGAAGACCAAAGAGGCAAACGGACGCTCCGGATCCCAGCCCCAGACATCCCGTTTCTACGAGGCACTGCATTCCATCCTAGGTGCGGCCGCCACCACTACCCCACCACTGATCGTGGACTCTGAGGATGGGATATTGTCGACGGCCGCTTCCTCGGACATGTTAGCAGACGGGGAAGATGAGGAAGGAGATGAGGAGGACGAGGCAGTCGACAACGCTTACAACGCTGATTTCCCCGACAGCCAGGATCTCTTCATCACCCTTACAGAGATCCCCTACCAACCGTCCCCAGGCGTTAACCCGGACACAGAATCAGGGGAAGGATCAGTCAGTAAGTGTTTTAAACATGTAAACATTTATTTTTAACAGAACAGGAATATTAACAATATTAACAATGGGTTTTTCATGATTAGTTTGCCCTAGGCGCTTAACGTTTCAGTCCTTGGCAGTGCAACTACTGAAAAAAAAAAATCTAACAATGTCCGGTTTAGCATGATTGTTCTGCCCTGGCCGCTCTACTGTTTAGTCCCTGCCAGTGCAGCTACAGTAAAATCTGGTCTATATGTCCGGGGATAGAGCTGAAATCCTCCATCTCCACGAAGCTCTCCTGGAGGTAATTGGAAAGCCTTTGCATGAGGTTCCTTGGGAGAGCGGCCTTATTGGGTCCTCCGTAGTAGGAAATATTTCCGCACCAGGAGACAAGCAAGTACTCGGGTATCATTGCCTTGCAGAGAATGGCGGCATACAGCCCTGGTCTTTGCAGGCTTTCCCGAAGCATCCTTTCTTTCTCCGTCTCTGAAATCCTCATCAGAGTGATGTCGCTCATGGTGACCTGCTTTGAATTAGGTAGGGGAATGTTAGTATTGGGACTGCTTGCCTGTTCCTTTACAGAACTGTAACCGGCGGTTTACAGCCACGTGGTGGAGGCGGGAGAGGGGCAGAGTTCATGCTTGCCGGATTGCTGGCAGCAGGGACTGGCATTGCTTTGAACGTGAAAGGAGGCCAGTGCTATTATTAAAGTTTTAAGCAGCCACAACTCTACGGCTTACCATGTCGGCCTGCTACACAAATTCCGGTGTCCTGCCCCGCTTCTCTGATCTGCACTGCAAGACACCAGGCACTGAATGCGAAGGCCAAAAATTCGACATTGTCCAGAGAGCGCATGTGATAGGTGCTGTGCATGGTCTTGCTCACAGAGAAAGACTATGTTCTTTGTTCACAACTAAATTTATCTTTCTGAGGAATTCACTCCCTTTTTCCCATCTCACAGCTGCGACTGTCTCCCGACCTAGCCTGGCATCACACTCCTAGAGGCTAGCGCAGATTAGGCGTAGGAAGAAGAGGACACGGGAGGACATGTTCTCGGAACTTATGGGCTGCTCCCGAGCCCAGGCAGCCCAGCAGACCCAGTGGAGGGAGAACTTGTCCCAAATGCACCGATCACACATGGAACGGGAGGAGAGGTGGTGGCAGGAAGACCAGCAGGCGACTCAAACGCTGCTTGGACTAATGAGGGAGCAAACGGACACACTCCGGCGCCTTGTGGATGTTCTGCAGAACCGGAGGCAGGAGGACAGAGCCCCGCTGCAGTCTCTCTCTAACCGCCCTCCCCCGCCACAAAGTCCCATACCCACCTCACCCAAAGTCCCAAGAAGGAGGGGCGGCAGAGTCCGTGAAAACTCTCACTCCACCCCTGCAGACTGCTCAAGTACCAGAAGGCTCTCATTCCCCAAAATTTGATAAGTCCTTTCCTTCCTGCCTCACCCAAGCCCCCGTCCAAGTTTCATCCCCCAGTTTCATGTGTAGTTGCTAATAAAAAATATGTTTCTGTTAATTACTGTTTCCATCATGTTCTTTTAGAGGAGAGTCTGTCTGAAGCGGGGGGGAAAGGGGTTGGTAATTGGACAGGACAGTCACCTTTACCAGGGTACAGAGGCGGGGGCAGGTTCAGCAGCAGGGCACACACACTTTGCAGTCACTAGTCACCCTGGTCAGTCTGGGAGGTGGTTTTCATGTTCTGTGTGTGTGGGGGGGCTATGTGACTTTGTGGCGGGGGAGGGCGGTTAGAGATCTTATGCAGCGGCCCTTATCCTGGATCACAGAGCCACGCAGCAGGGGGTCTGTAACCGTCCTCCCCCTGCCACAAAGTCACATAGCCCCCACACACAGAGTCCCGAACAGGAGGGGTGGCAGGCTCCGTTGAAACAACCAGTCCACCAGTGCGGAGCCTGTCATTCCTGGAGTTTAGAAGCGTCCTTTGCATCACTACACTACACTCGCTCCCCACCACAGTCTGCGTCCCAGGTTCAACACTTTACCGAGAAAACAGGAATAAAGAAAACGGTGTTCATTAACAAAATTCAAGTGATTTTATTTTTAAACGTGTGTTGGAAGGGGGGGAACGGGGTGAACGGGGTATGTAACTGGAGAGGATAGTGAACATTTACTGGGTAAAGAAACGAGGGCAGGTTCAGCTTCTCTGTAAACAAACTTAATAGTCACAGGTTACCCTGCTCACTCAGGAACCTAGCTTTCAAAGCCTCCCGGATGCACAGCGCGTCCCGCTGGGCTCTTCTAATCGCCCGGCTGTCTGGCTGGGCGTAATCAGCAGCCAGGCTATTTGCCTCAACCTCCCACCCCGCCATAAAGGTCTCCCCCTTGCTCTCACAGAGATTGTGGAGCACACAGCAAGCTGTAATAACAATGGGGATATTGGTTTCGCTGAGATCACAGCGAGTCAGTAAGGTTCGCCATCTCCCCTTGAGACGTCCAAAAGCACACTCCATCACCATTCTGCACTTGCTCAGCCGGTAGTTGAAGAGTTCTTTTTCAGTGTCCAGGGCGCCAGTATAGGGCTTCATGAGCCAGGGCATTAGTGGGTAGGCTGGGTCCGCGAGGATGACTATAGGCATCTCCACATCCCCAAGAGTTATTTTGTGGTCCGGGAAGTAAATACCTTCCTGCAGCCATCTAAACAGACCAGAGCTCCTGAAAACACGAGCGTCATGAACCTTGCCCGGCCATCCGACGTTGATGTTTGTAAAACGTCCCCTATGGTCCACCAGTGCTTGCAGCACCATTGAAAATTAGCCCTTTTGGTTAATGTACTGGTTGGCCTGGTGGTCCGGTCCCAGGATAGGGATGTGAGTTCCATCTATAGCCCCACCGCAGTTTGGGAATCCCATCGCGGCGAAGCCATCTATGATGACCTGCGCGTTTCCCAGGGTCACTACCTTTGAGAGCAGTAGCTCAACGATTGCGTTGGCTACTTGCATGACAACAACCCCCGCGGTAGATTTGCCCACGCCAAAGTGGTTCGCGACTGACCGGTAGCTGTCCGGCGTTGCAAGCTTCCAGAGGGCTATGGCCACTCGCTTTTGGACACTCAGGGCTGCTCGCATCCGGGTGTCATTGCACTTCAGGGCAGGGGACAGCAACTCACAGAAAGTTCCATGAAAGTCCCCTTCCGCATGCGAAAGTTTCGCAGCCACTGTGATTCATCCCAGACCTGCAGCACTATGCGGTCCCACCAGTCCGTGCTTGTTTCCCGGGCCCAGAATCGCCGTTCCACAACATCAACATGACCCATTGCCACCATGATGTCCTCGGCGCGGGGTCCCATGCTTTGTGACAGGTCTGTGCCACTCTCAGACTTCAGGTCCTCACCGCGCTGCCATAGCCTCCTCGCCCGATTTCTAAGCATCTGCCTCTGGGAAAGGTGGATGATAAGGTGCGAGGTGTTGACAACAGCCATAACTGCAGCGATGGTCGCAGTGGGCTCCATGCTTGCAGTGCTGTGGCGTCCGCGCTGTCACTGACCAGAAAAGTGCACGAACTGATTTCCCGCCGGCGCTTTCAGGGAGGGAGGGCGGGAGTGACGGTTGGATGACGACAGTTACCCAAAAGCACCCTCGACACATTTTTTTACCCAGAAGGCATTGGTGGCTCGACCCAGAATTCCAATGGGCAGCGGGGACTGCAGGAACTGTGGGATAGCTGCCCACAGTGCACCGCTTCCAATGTCGACGCTTGCCCCGTTAGTGTGGACTCACAAAGTTGAATTACTGTCCTTAGTGTGGACACACACGTTCGACTTTGTAATATCGATTCCACATATTCGATTTAAGTAAAATCGAACTACTCTCGTAGTGTAGACATACCCTATGTTTCTGTTCTTCATATGCTGTGTGAGCCATGAATCTTCTTTCTCCTCTCGATAAAGCTAATGTTGCCAGTTATCTGGTTGATTTATGTGCTCACTCTGTAGATTAGGTGATAATACTAAGTGCTTTACTTTCATTGCATATGGCAGAATGTAGTTTATTTCCTAAATTCTTCTATTACTATTGTAAAATTAATGTCCATAGGGGAATGTTCTCACATGAATTAGTAATGTCCATGTAAGCTTCTTTTTCTCTTAGTGCGGTCCTGGGAGACGGAATTGGAATAAGAATCTTTCTTAAATGGGATAATTAGTTTAATTCCTGCTTGGTGTTTTGTTACTTGTTTTACTTTAGTACTCTCTTTGTGTTCTGGTAAGACGTGTGCATAGACCCTAATCCTTCTTACAGAGAAGTCAACAGCAAAACTCCAGTTCTCTCATAATCAATAAGCTGTAAGGCAAGGGGAAGCTAGAGAAGTTGTCTTCAGGTTTGGTTCAGATAAGCACCCAAAAAACTCCAAGGTGAAATCCTGACCCCACTGAAGTCAATGACAAAATTGCCACTGACTTCAGCAGGGTTAAAATTTCACCCCAGATGTTTTTCCAAAAAAAATGATCCTCTTGGATCTGCAAAATCTGTCTGGAAATCTCACAAGCTTTTTGTAGTAGTTACTATTTCTGGAATCCAGAAGGGTAGGGGAACCTAGAAATGAAAAGATGATGAAAGAAAATGTTAGCAAAATTTTACCCATAAGCTTTATACTACAGCATTTAACTTTAGCCAAAAGAGAGTCAGAAGCAGTGGGGAGGGACATTAATTATACCTGGAATATTCTATGTCTCTGCACAAGGGCAGAGAGCAGGGTAGCTTGGCTAAAAGGGTCATCCAGAAATAGGGGGTGGTAGTTACTAGATATGTTTGGAAGCTATTTCTGAAGCAGTATAGGAAGTTTTCATTGTGGGCAATCTGCCTGACATCAAGTCACTCTCCCGAGTGCAGGCGAGGAGGGTGTGGAGTGGAAGGTTATAAATAGGAGTTAGATAGCCCTGTGGACTCAGTGGCTGATTAACTCAGGACTAAGAGATGTGAGGGCTGGGTCCTAATATGTGTACTACTTTGGATATAGGTGACTGCAATTCCAGCCTCACTTATTAGGGAGACCCACTATTAGGATGTTTGGCTCAATGCAGTGTGTTTTATGGGCCTAGAGGGAAGGACAAGAGGAAGCGTTTTGTTGCCCCTGAAGGCTACAGAGCCTATAGAACATACATTCCGCTACCAGCTAACGCTTTTAAAAATGGGATTCTGTGTTGGTTAAAGAGAAGGGGCAGCACATAGTGAGGTGAAAGTTTGTAAATTCTTATCTGACTTGGCTGGGCTTATAGAGAAAAGACAGTGCTCTGGAGAGAGAGAGAGAGAGAGAGAGAGAGAGAGAGAGAGAGAGAGACTTGTAGGATCCAGGGAATGGATATTTTATATGCTGATCCCCAATACCTATACCACTTTGGATACAGCAACTGAGGACTAGTCAGCTATTAACCCAAGGTCTGCATGCATTAAAAGTTTGTTTCACTAAGAAACTTTGATAAGCTCGCTTTGAAGGTGACAGGGAACTGTTAACATCTATTTATCAGGGTTTTACATATAAGAGGCCTGAAATTTAACTCAAGAGTACTGGTGGCACCTTAGAGACTAGCAAATTTATTTGAGCATAAGCTTTCGTGGGCTACAGCCCACTTCATCAGATGCATAGAATGGAACATACAGCAAGAAGATATTTATACATACAGAGAACATGAAAAGGTGGAAGTAGCCATACCAACTGTAAGAGGCCAATTAATTGAGATGAGCTGTCATCAGCAGGAGAAAAAAAAAACTTTTGAAGTGATAATCAACATGGCCCACAGAAGGTGTGAGGATACTTAACATGGGGAAATAGATTCAATTAGTGTAATGACCCAACCATTCCCAGTCTCTGTTCAAACCTAAGTTAATGGTATCTAATTTGCATATTAATTCAAGTTCAGCAGTCTCTCTTTGGAGTCTGTTTTTGAAGCTTTTTTGTTGCAAAATTGCCACCTTTAAGTCTGTCACTGAGTGGTTAGAGAGGTTGAAGTGTTCACCTACTGGTTTTTGAATGTTACGATTCCTGATGTCAGATTTGTGTCCATTTATTCTTTTGCGTAGACACTGTCCAGTTTGGCCAATGTATATGGCAGGGGGCATTGCTGGCACATGATGGCATATATCACGTTGGTAGATGTGCAGGTAAACGAGCCATTATGGATGTAGAAGCCCTCTACACCAACATTCCACACAAGGATGGACTACAAGCTGTCAGGAATAGTATCCCCGATAATGTCACGGCAAACCTGGTGGCTGAACCTTGTGACTTTGTCCTCACCCACAACTATTTCACATTTGGGGATAATATATACCTTCAAGTCAGCGGTACTGCTATGGGTACCTGCATGGCCCCACAGTATGCCAACATTTTTATGGCTGACTTAGAACAACGCTTCCTTAGCTCTCGTCCCCTAATGCCCCTACTCTACTTGCGCTACATTGATGACATCTTCATCATCTGGACCCATGGAAAAGAAGCCCTTGAGGAATTCCACCATGATTTCAACAATTTCCATCCCACCATCAACTTCAGCCTAGACCAATCCACACAAGCAGTCCATTTCCTAGACACTACTGTGCTAATAAGCAATGGTCACATAACCACCACCCTATACCGGAAACCTACTGACCGCTATAGATTAAGATTAATGGAGATATCCTATCTCCTAGAACTGGAAGAGACCTTGAAAGGTCATCGAGTCCAGCCCTCTGCCTTCACTAGCAGGACCAAGTACTGGTTTTAGCCCCAGATCCCTAAGTGGCCCCCTCAAGGATTGAACTCACAACCCTGGGTTTAGCAGGCCAATGCTCAAACCACTAAGCTATCCCTCCCCCTATACTTACCTACATGCCTCCAGCTTCCATCCAGGACACACCACACGATCCATTGTCTACAGCCAAGCTCTAAGATACAACCGCATTTGCTCCAATCCCTCAGACAGAGACAGACACCTACAAGATCTCTATCAAACATTCTTAAAACGACAATACTCACCTGCTGAAGTGAAAAACAGATAGACAGAGCCAGAAGAGTACCCAGAAGTCACGTACTACAGGACAGGCCCAACAAAGAAAATAACAGAATGCCACTAGCCGTCACCTTCAGCCCCCAACTAAAACCTCTCCAGCGCATCATCAAAGATCTACAATCTATCCTGAAAGATGATCCCTCACTCTCACAGATCTTGGGAGACAGACCAGTCCTCATTTACAGACAGTCCCCCAACCTGAAGCAAATACTCACCAGCAACCGCACACCATACAACATAAACACTGACCCAGGAACCTATCCTTGCAACAAAGCCCGATGCCAACTCTGTCCACATATCTATTCAAGTGACACTATCATAGGACCTAATCATATCAGCCACGCCATCAGGGGCTCGTTCACCTGCACATCTACCAACTTGATATATGCCATCATGTGCCAGCAATGCCCCTCTGCCATATACATTGGCCAAACTGGACAGTGTCTACGCAAAAGAATAAATGGACACAAATCTGACATCAGGAATCATAACATTCAAAAACCAGTAGGCGAACACTTCAACCTCTCTAACCACTCAGTGACAGACTTCAAGGTGGCAATTTTGCAACAAAAAAGCTTCAAAAACAGACTCCAAAGAGAGACTGCTGAACTTGAATTAATATGCAAATTAGATACCATTAACTTAGGTTTGAACAGAGACTGGGAATGGTTGGGTCATTACACTAATTGAATCTATTTCCCCATGTTAAGTATCCTCACACCTTCTATGGTCTATCTTGATTATCACTTCAAAAGTTTTTTTTTCTCCTGCTGATGATAGCTCATCTCAATTGATTGGCCTCTTACAGTTGGTATGGCTACTTCCACCTTTTCATGTTCTCTGTATGTATAATATCTTCTTGCTGTGTGTTCCATTCTATGCATCCGATGAAGTGGGCTGTAGCCCACGAAAGCTTATGCTCAAATAAATTTGTTAGTCTCTAAGGCGCCACAAGTATTCCTGTTCTTTTTGCGGATACAGACTAACACGGCTGCTACTCTGAAACCTGAAATTTAACTGTGTGATTCTTTCTGAAAAGTCCTGAGAAGACCGAATACTGGCCTGTGCTTCATCAAAGGCTGAAGCTGAGGTGCAGGGAGAATGGGAGTGTAATAGTCACACATAAGGTTTCTTAGTGTCCCACTTGCCCATTTCAGAACCTTCTTTCAGAACCTTAACTTTGCCCTTTCCTATTAAAGCATATTCAAAAGAGATTGTTGGCCCCTGGTCAAGAAGTCAACTCTTGCTGTGGACAGTTTTGTTAAGTATTACACCCTTTTCAACTCTTTTTTTGGAGACAGATTGTTGTGAAGTTTGTGATGAGACGACTCTTGTGATTTCTGAAGTCCTCATTTCCTTGACCCATGTCAATCAGCTGCCTTTATTACAAGTAACCATCAAATATTAACATTCCTGTTGGCCCTAGTCCTGGTGGATGGAGTTGCTTTTGAATAGCTACACTCCTTTCTTTTTGAGATGTTGCAGAAGGTATTTATTCTATTAAAGTCTACTTAGGTTCTCACCATGGAATACGAGGGTAGTATTTGGCAATGTGTGGATTATGCTGTTTGGGGAGTTAATAAGGCAGTCTGATCTGTGGTGCCTTAGACTTGTGATGACATCCAGCTCTGTATCTCCATTTCATAGGACCTGGATAATGCAATTGAATAAGGTAACTAATGTTTAGCAGAGATTGGGGCTTGGGTGAGAGTTAGCATTTTAAGAATTAACCCAGAAAAGAATGAAATAATGCTTATAGGCTGGGGAAGAAAATGGAACAAATGGCAGAGATTACATTACCTCTCTCATTTGAGTGAATAGGACTGCCATTATTATATAATTTTCAAACTTGGAGTCATGTTATATTTAAGATTCGAATGTAAGTCTCTTGACTCCAGTAGAACACAGTACCTCACAGCAAAGCTGAGCAGTCATGAGATTTTATATTGCATCAGGAATTCTGAGATTTTGAAAAAATATTAGTTTCGTAGTGGAATGGGTATGGAGGAAAATCTGAGTTTTTAATCAAATGGCTGCCCAACTTCCTATCTGTCTGGCCAGCGCTTGGGGAGCTCATGCAGCCTGGCCACCTGTCAGCCCTCCAGGAGCACACATGGGGAATGGTCCAGGCAGGGAGCTATCCTCTCAGCTACTTGTGGAGTTGGGGTCCCTGGTAACCCCAATTCTACAGCATCCACCCAGGTGAACTTCCAAAATGCCTGGGAGCTGGATCTTGCTGTAAGTGCTGCCCGAGAACTGGGGATGCTGGAAGCCCTGGGAACCACGAGTCTCGGTGGTTTGGAGCTAGGCTTCCAGGCTCCCAGTTCCCTATCACTTCTTCAGGCAGGCTGCTGAGAAGTGGGGTGAGCAAGTTGGCAGGAAACTAGAGAGATTTCCAAAATAAACCTGACTAGTAGGCAGGGTTCTACATAGAATTTCAACAAGTAATTTTTCTATTAACCCCAATAATATCTGGTTGAACTACAGCATATCTTTTGGAAAGACATTCAGTCTTGATGCAAAGACTGCAAGTGATAAGAGAACCCACCACTACTTCCAATACTTAATTAACCTGAGTGGTAAAGATTTCTGCTGTATTTCCTGTTTGATGTTTTTCTAGCTTCAAGTACAAAAAATCGTTAAAACCGAGGAATAGCATTTCCTAGCTGTTTGACACTTTGTTAATCAGTACAGCAGTTAAAATAAACCACTAAGGAAATCATAGTTATGTAGCTTGATAACTGGTGCACTGGGTTGGAAAGGGAGATTATAAATGATAATTAGCTTTCTGTATTTCCTTACAAGTGGAGTTTATTTTCTAAACATATCTAGAACCTTTTCTCTACGTTAAAGTGTTGATTATGTCAATAAAACGTTAATGATCCAGTCTGTAGCATTTGACCCATGAACCAGAACTAGAGCATAGTTCTTGTGTTCTGGAATTGAGCCTGTAGAAGGCTGCAGATGTTTATTCTACGCAGCTTTTGAGGGTGGTTCTTCATATAAAGCAACAATACAGTAACGATTGACCTTCACCCACTCTCTTTCCACTGAGGTGTTAGGTATTTGTTTTTTGTTTTTCCAATTTAACATGAGTCCGCACTTTGATCCATTAGATTAGGCTGAAAAAAAGTATTTGAGCTTGTGTTATAAATAGAGCTGGTCAGGAATTTTCTGATGAAACTTTTTTTGTTGGAAAACACTGATTTGTTGAAACACAACAGTTTTTAGTAATGGGTCAGATTTAACCATTTTTAACTTGAAAAAATTGGCTAGCATAGGTGAACATAAGAACAGCCATACTGGGTAAGACCAAAGATCCATCAAGCCAAGTATCCTGTCCTCTGACAGTGGCCAATGGCAGGTGCCCCAAAGGGAATGAACAGACAGGTTATCATCAAGTGATCCATGCCCTGTCACCCAATCCCAGCTTCTGGCAAACAGAGGCTAGGGACACCATTCCTGCCCAGCCTGGCTAATAGGTCCATCAATGGCTATCTTGTGTGTGTGACTCGGTGTTGCCAACTCTTGTGATTTTAAGAACATAGGAATGGCCATACTAAGTCAGATCAATGGTCCATCTAGCCCACTCTCATGTCTGCCAACAGTGAAAGACTATTTTATTGTGAGTCTTGTGATATTTTATTTTTTCTTAAAGCTCCAACTCTTGGAAGCATTTGATTATGGGAGAATCTCATCTTCCATATAATTTTGTTTTCTAGCCCTCATGGATGCAGAGACAAGTCTGAAAGTGTAAACAAAATACAGTCTAAAGGCTCAGAAACCAAAAGGCAATTAAAAATAACTCTATTTTGATTATTTTTAACCCAATGCTATGAAATTAATGAAATTAAAATTCAAAATGATCTAGACAAACTGGAGAAATGGTCTGAAGTAAACAGGATGACATTCAATAAGGACAAATGCAAAGTACTACACTTAGGAAGGAACAATCAGTTGCACACATGCAAAATGGGAAATGACTGCCTAGGAAGTACTGTGGAAAGGGATTTGGGGGTCATAGTGAACTACAAACTAAATATGAGTCAACACTCTAATGCTGTCACAAAAAAAGCGAACGTCATTCTGAGATGTATTAGCAGGAGTTTTGTAAGCAAGACACGAGAAGTAATTCTTCCACACTACTCTGCACTAATTAGGCCTCAACTGGAGTATTGTGTCCAGTTCTGGGCGCCACATTTCAGGAAAGATGTGGTCAAATTGGGGAGAGTCAGAGAAGAGCAACAAAAATGATTAAAGGTTTAGAAAACATGACCTGTGAGGGAAGATTGAAAAAATTGGGTTTGTTTAGTCTGGAAAAGAGAAAACTAAGAGGGGACATAACAGTTTTCAAGTATGTAAAAGGTTGTTACAAGGAGGTGGGAGAAAAATTGTTTTTCTTAACCTCTGAGGATAGGACAAGCAGCAATGGGCTTAAATTGCAGCAAGGGAGGTTTAGTTGGACATTAGGAAAAACTTCCTAACTGTAAGCACTGGAATAAATTGCCTAGGGAGCTTGTGGAATCTCCATCATTGGAGATATTTAAGAGCAGGTGGGACAAACACTTCTCAGGGATGGTCTAGATAATACTTAGTCCTGCCATGAGTGCAGGGGACTAGACTAGATGACTTCTTGAGGTTCCTTCCAATTCTATGATTTTTTGTGACCTGACTCTTGGTTTTTAAATCCATGGTGTTAGCAAAACAGATGACTGTGTAAACCTGTAGTAAGACTCTGGGTATGGTCAGATTATACAAGATATTAACAGATGTCTGAGCAGATGCAGCTTGATCTGATTGCCCAGGCAGTTGATAAAAAGTGCTGTGGTATGGAGCTACTCAGCCCTTTGCCCAGTTACTCAGGCTGGATGCTGAGGAGAAGATTTGGATCATAATACACATACTCAAAAAACAAAAGGCCAGTCTATCTGGCCCTTGTACAAGTGCACAGTATCTGTAGGGAGAGGGCACAAAGAACCTCCTCTACCCACCTTACTCTACCTGCAAAAGGGACAGACAGAATTGCAGCCCTTGCATTTGGGAAGTGCAAGGCCTGCTCTATTGCTACTATCTTGGAAGCACACATAGTAACCAGGAGCCATGGCTTTGCCCCCTCTCCCTGCTATCAATGTTTGAGCCAGCTGCATCCCACAAAGTGGTATAACAATGAGCGTGGTGTCTCTATATGCCTGAAAGCTTCGTTCTGCCCTTACTATGGGCTATGACCTCAACAGGGACTGAGGTTGTGCCATTTTTAGGCACACAGGTTTAAAATTATTGGTCCTACTTGCTAAGTGTTTCAGTTCTTAATTATTGTTTACCTATCTGTTCCAGCATGGAGAGATACTTTCTGTTCTCCAATACCCAAGGGGTTAAATGCTGCTTCATTTTCTCTCTCTCTCTTTGCACATGTGTTCAGGGGAGAGGTTATAGGAATTGCTGCTGGTAAAACAGCAAAGGAAGAAGGTTACTAGGAAGGCAGGTCTTCATTCCCAGGTTCTGAGGTCTGGGTGAATCTTCAGGCTAGGAAGTGTTTTTTTTTTTTTTTTTTTTTTTTTTTTTTTTTTTGCTATGTTGGTTTTGCTTATTGAACTTATTTTTATATATGTGGCTAAAGAATTTCACACACACCTACTTATCTGTTGAAGGATCCTTGGGGATTATAAGAGCTGCACAGGAAAAGGTTCTCTCATTCCATGACAGCTTGAGATTTCAAAAGGCTTTCTACATCTGAAATTGGTCAATATCTTGAAAATTTTCATGAACTGATAATCCAAAACATGTTTTGGACTGAGCCAGTCTACACATTTTTGTTTTGATTTTGACCTTTTAAATTTTGTTTAAACGTTTTACATAATATAAATTAACTAAAATGAAAAATCATTTCAAACTGAAATACAAAATTTTGTTTGGGGAAAAATGGCAACAGTATGTTTTAACAATTTTAAAATGTTTTTTTTTCCAGGTTATATTTTAATTAAGAGATTCACCAAATTATTTTGGTTTCAACAAATTGACATTTTATGATGGAAAAAATATTTCACTGGAAAATTATCCAACCAGCTGTACTTATTATTGCTGTTTGATTTCTGCTGAGTCATTTCATCAGTCTACAGTGTCAATGCTAATTTTAATTTCTTTGCTGATTGTGATACCATTTGGGAAGCATTGTCCTGGACGTTGTAGTCATAACAGTCCATCTCACTGTTTCATCAGCAAAACGAACACAATTGTTGAAGTGCCTTTCATACTTATACTAAGTATTTAGACCAACACTTTCAATACCTTCTAATTTAGGGTGCCTCCGTTTTTGGGTATCAGACTTGAGACAGCTTGGGCCTAATTTTCAAAGGTGCTGAGTACTCAAAACTCCAGCTGAAGCCAATGGAAGCTGCAGGTGCTCTGTAAACCCTCCTTCCTAAAATGTCTCAAGTTGGCCACACACAAATGGAAGCTTTCAAAATAAGATGCCACTTTTGAAAGTTTGCCTGTTGATAACTTAGCAGAGGGTCTAGATGAGCATCTTCAACATATAAGGGCAGGTCTAAACTATTGCTTAAGCTGATCTAGCTTACGTCACTCAGTGTTGTGAAAAAGACATTCCCTGAGCGACGCAAGTTAGTGACCTACATGCTGTCCACACCGGTGCTATGTTGGCGGAGCTTCCACCTCTCATGGAGGTGGAATAATTATGCCGAAGGGAGAGTATTCTCCCATTGGCATGGAGCCTCTTCCCCAGATGCGCTACAGCGGCACAGCTGCCCCAATGTAGCATTTCTAGTATAGACCTGCCCTCAGAATCTATGAGCATTATAAGCCTGATTTTTTTTGAAAAGCAGTCTCTTTCTAAGCATGCACAACCTGCCTGTGCACATTCTGCCAATAGTTATGGAAAACCAAAATGTAGAGCATGCAAAAGATATTAAAATAATTGTACTCAGTTTAAACTGTTCCTTGCATGTTGAAAGACACTATGGCATTTAATAAGAACTTGGGGCAATAACTAGAAGACAGAGCAATCTAAAATAACAAAGGCCTTGTGCTTTTAAAACACCTGTTCTATCCAAATTCCTAAAAAGCATTTCCCAAAGTATTTTTCTCAAACTAATAAATGACTGTTTAGATGAGCATAGCTATTATCCTCTCAAAAATAGCTCAAATGCAGCCTTGGGCAGTAATGCCAGCTGTATTGTGAGAGGCTGTCATCTGGATTAGCGGGCTATCCCCTCTGCTTTTCAGATAATGCCTTACTGAGCAATGTTGAACATGGGTGTGAGATTTGTGTTATATGTTAAACTGTTTAGGTATGTTTGGGCAACTCTTACTACCACCAAATTCACAGGCAAGAAGGGGGTTAAGTGCCCAAGAACCTCACTAGTTCCTCAGTATTAGTGAATTTTACTCTAAGAACAACAGCCTTGTACCATTGAAGTAAATGGCAAATTTCCAATTTGACTTGATTGGGACCAGGTTTGGTCAAAAGTATAGATGTTAATTAATTAAGACTAATTAAATTAGATTGTGACTACAAAGATAGTATTTAAAATACATACGTTCTTTGAAGTTTGACTCTAGCATTAACACACACCTTTTCAAGTCTTATTTCTGAAGAGGTATATGTTTATTTTAAGTACATTCTAATAGTGTATGCTGGTGATTGATGAGATGTATGAATATAATTCAATGAACTGAATGAATATAATTCAATGAACTGAGAAATTTGTAATATTTCTGGATAAATAACATGGACATCATATACAAATCAAGCTATTAATGTAAAAGTAAATGAATAAAATACTGAAACTAATACTGTAAACAATCCACGGGTAGAGTCTCAGATGTTAAATACTGACAATAACGGTGTTACTAAGTTAATACTTAGCACTCGTGTTTTATATCTGCGAAGTGCTGTGCAAACATTAATTAATCTGTAGTCTTTTACTCTGGAATTTATCCAAAAATGTCTTTATGCTGCAGAATACAGCAGTATTGTGCGATAAGAAGACAGTGTATTTTTGTAATAGGTATTAAATTAATTTACTGCAGTTAAAAAATAACTGTAAGCTCAGGAATTGGATATTGGGGACCAAATGTCAGCAATCAGGCCTCAGTAGAAGAATTACTTATGAAAACCAAGACCTAATGGCATTAGAAATTACTTTGAACCTGATTCTCCTCTCACTCACACACAATTGTAAGGGTATGTCTACACTGCAATGAGGGGGGGGGGGGTCTGCAGCACCTGTAGTCATACCCAACCTACCTTGAGTAACAATAGCAGAAAAGCTGCACCTCAGGCTAGTTGCTCAAATAAATGCCCAGGATCCTGGATGGGGTGGTACAGGACATGATGTTTGAGCTATGTAGACAAAGCTAGCTTGGGTATGTCTAGACTTGCTGCAGTCACACCTTAAATAAAAGTTAACTCTACTGATATCAAAGAAATATAAAAATTGTGTGTCTTACTCAAGATAGTTAAGTCCAAAGCAGACTGCACAGAGTTAAAGGGATCTCACACAACTGTGTGACTGGGCAACAAAATGGCAGATGAAATTCAGTGTTGATAAATGTTTTCCAATGTGCATTACTTTGCATAATGCCATCTATACATTATCATACAAAATGATGGGATCTAAACTAGCTGCTACCATTCAAGAAAGAGATCTTAGTGTCTCTGTGGATAGTTCTCTTAAAAACATCAGCTCAATGTGCAGCAGCAGTCGCAAAAGCTAACAATGTTAGGAACCATTAGGATGGGGATAGATAATAAGACAGAAAAATCATAATGCCACCATATAAATACATGGTTTGCTCATACCTTGAATATGGTGTGCAGTTCTTGTTGCCCATCTCAAAAAAAAAAAAAAGATATATTAGAATTGGAAAAAGTACAGAGAAGAGCAACAAAAATTATTAGAGAATTGAACAGTTTCCATATGAGGAGAGATTAAAAGGACTGCAACATTTCAGCTTGGAAAAGAGACAACTATGGGGGAATATATTACAGGTCTATAAAACCATGAATGGCACAAGACACAAGAACCCCAGGGATCACTCAATGAAATGAATAGCCAGCAGGTTTAGCCTCTGAGTGGTAGAAGCTGGGAATGGATGACAGGGGATGGATCATTCAATGATTGCCTATTCTGTTTGTTCCCTCTGAAGCACCTGGCATTGGGCACTGTTGGATACTGACAGGATACTGGGTTAGATAGACCATTGGTCTGACCAAGTAAGTCCATTCTTATGTTCTCATGACTCTGTTAAAAGAGGACCTAGTATTGAGAGAGAAAATATAATAAAAATGAGTGAATTTTAATGTTACATTTAATAAGTTAATAATATAGCTGAGTTTAGCTGAGACTGGAGAATTTTGAGATGGGCTAGTGCTGTCCTTCCCTTGATCACACTACTCCATTGAGGAAGGGGCCTACTGACAAAACATGTAGTGCCCCTGGAAGAAAAACATTTAAAATGATTTGATAATAGATCAAATGCTGCACTCCTAGCAGCTGACTGTTCTCATGTACCAAATGATTGACTGCCTTCAGTGTGCTATGAATTTGTGAATACATCATCATAGCTGAGAAGAAGAGAGTCTAAGTCTTGGGCCAAGGGCTGTATTGACAACTTAATAGGATCCCAAAGGCCACACCTAATTCTCATATACAGAGCTGGTCAAAATGTTTCAAATGGATAAGTTTGTCTAAAAATCGTTTTTTAGAAATGAATTTTTTGGGACAAGTTTTTATTTTTGCCCACATTTTCCTTTTTTTAAAATGAAACCTGAAAAATAAAAAATCTTGTTTTGTTTTTTTTCTTTTTCCCTTCCTTTTTTGGGGGGGCAGGGGTGTCAAAATGGGAAGCTGGGAGGATAAAGGGGAGAAAAATGAGGGAAAATAAAAACAAAGAAATGAAAATGTTCAATTTTCTTTTGTAAAGTAATTTTGAGTAAACAAAAAAATCATTCCTCGTCAAAAACTCTGGAACAAAATTATGTTTTGCCTAAAAATAATTATTATTTTATAACTAGCTTTAGTAATACCACGTATAAGAATCCAAAATACATGCATTAAACACAGTATATGTCTGTACTTGTGCCCATCCTTGGAATATGAATAGAATTGTCTTGTCTGAATTCACAAATAATAAACAGCCTTCAATTAATTTGCTTTGTCCTCAATTTACTAGTTATGGTGAGAGTGCGGACATGGATCACATTAAGATTTTCTGGGCAATGCTGGCTATATTTGTAGGTTTTAAAAGAACAGAGCTGCAGGTAACCAGAAGAAGGGGGTTGACTAAAGTGGCTTTCAGACACTTTGGGCCTTCACAAATCTGGGGTGCCCTGGGAGCTAGAGAGGCCTTCAATGTACCTTAGAGAGCCTCGTGGGACTCTTCAAGAGATGACAGCCCTGTCCTTTGGGCTGCAGCTAGGGTGATCAGATATCTCGATTTTTATAGGAACAGTCCCGATTTTTGGGTCTTTTTCTTACATAGGCTCCTATTACCCCCACCCCCCGTCCCGATTTTTCACATTTGCTGTCTAGTCACCCTAGCTGCAGCATTGACTGGCATCTCCAGATTGCTGTGTTCTGTGGCCCCGACATGCCCTTTCTGATCCCAGCCTTACCTCCAGCACACCATGTACCCTAGAGTTTACCACTAGGTTCTCAGGAGGTAAGGGGGATTCCTCCCTTGGCTGGGTATGGGACTTTTTAGGTCACCTTTATTCTGGTCAGGCCCTTTTCTCCAGGAGCCCAGGGGTAAGAACCTCAGAGGGATTCTGGTATTCTCCTATTTTCCACTCTTTTGATGAAAAAATTAAACTGAAATCCCTTCTGCCCATCTCTGGTGATGTTCAAGTGGAAGTTAAAGATCCCATAGCATTCTACAAAACAATTGGCTCTGTGTCCAAGGCTAATAATTCTTATTTCTCAGTACAACCAGATTTGCTGTTCAAAGATCTATAGAGGCTATATTGGGTGCATAAAGGCTTGTTTGAAGGTCTACATAGTATTATCATACTAGAATCAAACTAATCTGTACATCATTTTGAGTAAAAAGACAGTATTTTTTTTAAATTCTAATTTACTTGTGCTGTTAGCAGGGCTGGCTCCAGGCACCAGCCAAGGAAGCAGGTGCCTGGGACGGCCAATAGAAAGGGGTGCCAGTCCGTCCATTGTTCGGGGGCATGTCCGGGTCTACGGCGGCACTTTGGCGGCGGGTCCTTCAGTGCCTCTTCTTCTTTGGTGGCACTTCGGCGGCTGCTCAATCGGGTTTTCCTTTTTTTTTTTTTTTCCTTCGCCGCTTGGGTTGGCAAAAAAGCTGGAGCTGGCCCTGGCTGTCAGGTATGTCCTTTAATAGAAAAGCACAGACAGGAGCTGTCAATGAGCTGGCATTTAGCAAGACTGATGTGCAGCTGCTCTGGAAGATGGGAAAACCTTTAGGTTGCCATATTATTCCCCTCCTTTCTTGTTAACAGCTATGCCTGTGTACCCTCCCTTTTCTTATACAGTAAATGCAGGGGCAGACTTTTTGTGTCTCCTGCCAATAGGAGCTCAGCAGTGTTAGTGTAATATCAGAGAACTGTTTGTTGAACAGGCCTTTCCCTAGCTCTTTCCCTACCTTTTCCTTATGCATCTCTCCATCACAGGTATACCCGTCTGTCCATCACAAATGTAAATGTTTCCAAGGAGAAATGCACAGAAACAAAACACTTAATCCGATTTCCATAAATATTAGCTAAAATAGATTACACTGCTCTACAGCCAAAATGCTTCTGAAATAAATGTAGTCAAACTTTACTAATTCTGGGTCACTGAGAACGAAAATGATGCTTAAAATTGTTGATTGGCTCTAGTTTTCAAGATATGCTATTGGGTCAGTATATACAACCCTTGACTTGGGAATGGCAGAGGATAAGTGAGTTATAAAGGGAAGGGATCTCAATTTAAACCAGAAATGACTAAAATACATCTTTGACTGGATCTATGAATAAATCTATGACTGGGTTTGGACAGTACTTGCTTTTTAGGCAAAACAATGAATGATGCAATCTGAAGCTGGTATTGCGTCATACATGATATGAATTGCATCATGTTATTCCTAGACGTCATGGATGATGCAATCATAACGAAGCTTACATCACTCTGCTGAGCAAATTGCCCTATATGAGCTCTAGAAATCATACAGTGTCGTGCTCTCTTATTTGTCAGTGTTTGCTTTTGCAAAGGGACACATTTCTGTTTAGCCAAAGTGAGCAGAGATGCCTCGTACTTGTGTGAACAGTGCAGATAACTTATGCTATGTTTGTGGTGAAGTGACTTTTGCATCACAAAAGCGCAGTATAACCACTATGGTTAAGAAAGCCTATCACCTTTATTTTGGCTGCAAAATTGGAGATCAGGACAAGAGGTGGGCCCCACACATATGCTGCAACACTTGTGCAACAAATCTTCACCAGTGGTTGAACAGGAAAAGGAAATCTATGCCTTTTGCAGTGCCAATGATTTGGAGAGAGTCAACAGATCATACCAGCAATTGTTACTTCTGCATGGTGCCTCCAGTTGGGAAAGGTGTGTCAAAGAAGAAAAAGTGGACTGTACATTATCCAAACATTCCATCAGCTATACGCCCAGTACCCCACGGAGAAGGACTGCTGGTTCCTGATGCACCAGAATCCTTCTCACTTGAGTCAGACGAGGAAGAGGAAGAGGATGAAACTTCTGGTCCTGAACAGGGGCTGCTAACAGGGAGTTAGGGAGTTCTCCAGGAGAAGGAGGAGCAATACAGCATCCTTTTGGGGTAAGTGACTGTCTGTAGTGTGTGTTTGCTTGTGTTTGGGGGTTACTTGCTGTGTGCTGAGCTTGTGTTTGTCAGTCTGGTTGGTTGGTTGGTTAGTTGAAGGACCGTGTTCTTGTTGTGTACTTTGTGATTTACTGGTACGCCCCAGAATTTTGGTAAACACATTCAGTTGCCCAAAGTCAAAAAGGGTAACCAGTAGGCCATTTATCTATGCCAAAGGTCACAAAACGCTTATGCTAACTTGCTGTAGCTAATCCTACAGGATACAGGCTTGTAGGTTCCTTGCATTACAGCCAAATACAATGAAATAACATCTACTGAAATTATTCAAAACAAAAATAATATAATCAAGCAAATAGAGAAAAGATTATTATATAATCAGGACCGTCTCTAGGAACCAGCAAAGCAAGCTTGTGCTTGGGGTGGCACAATTCCAGGGGCGGCATTCCGGGCAGTTCTGCTCTCGGAGCTTTTTTTTTTGGTTTGGACAGTTGCACTCTCAGAGCTTGGGGCAGCAAAAAACCTAGAGCTGGCCCTGTATATAATATAGCAAGCTAGCTCCATGGATTACAAGGAGGTGAAGGGGCATGGTGGGATGGTAAGAGGGATTCAGAAGTCAACTACACCAAATCTCCACTGGTTTAGGGTCAGACCCTAAATCAGTGGCATAAATTAAAAGTCCCTGACAGCAGTTCTAAATGGCATCAAGGCCAGGGCTGGCTCTCAGAATCCCTCCTTCTCCTGCACCAAGCAGAGCTCTGCTATGTGCCAGCTTCTGCCTATCTTTCTTACATAGAGGTAATACCTTGTCTTGAATAATATAATTGTTTTCAATGGGATTACTCATGGAAATCAGCACTACACAACGTAAGGATGGCAGATTCTAGCCTTAAGAAATTTAAAAACGCCTCTACAAGAGTAACAGTGCCTTTTGAAATGAAGCATTTCATTAACTGAAATACAGAGAATGTAGTTTCTCAATATCGCCACGTGCCTTACGTTGTGCTGGTCAAACTGAAAATGCTCCTAAAGAAAAATATGCAATTTGTAATGGACACAATGCTTACCTTATAGACAAGCATTTCAAACTATGTCCTCATTATAGCAGAAGTAGCTTGAGGAATATGGGTATAAAAATGTTATACTGGACTGAGAGGAAATAACAAACATACAGGGTGCTTAACTATACGAGACACAGGACTGATGGAAAAACAGAACTGTTGTGCTGACAGCTCCTTTGCAGCCACAGCACTTTCCTCCCTTGTGCTCAGTGGATATGGGTAGAGCTGAGAATCTTAAGCCAATACGTTTAGAAGAGTCTGTTGATTTCCTTCAGTTCCTTAGAAATGCTCTGTTTTATTATTTTTTTCTTTAACAGTGGCAGTTCAGCACTTCTACTTTGCATGTCAGTGGGTTTGCTACACTGCAAGTTTTATATGTAGGTTTCTTTAGGGCAGATGATCCTGATAATAGATTTCCAGCTAACACACATGCTGGCTAAAATCTAATGGCACTTTGTACCACAGGATGCACTTTATGATGTAATATGAAAAATGCAGATTAAATATGCTTCGTAGCATGAGCTGACAGTAGTGGGTGCCATCTGGTTGCCTTGTCTGTTTCCGCTCATATTTCTCACCAGGATTGCTAATTACCTTATAATAATATTTCCATATCGATCAATTCAAATGGAATGTGTGTTACACTGGGTAATATTGTTGTACACTTGAAGCCTAGGAGAACAGTACTGTGTTTTTGTTTCCAAACAGAAGAGCTTTTGGCTTGATGTAGGATATGTGGCAGGCTTTAGTTTGCTGGCTTTATCCTCTGAAAACTGTGTAAATGATAACTGTGATTTACAGCCTTTTACTTGACATAGCAGCTACTGTATGCCAGCAGACTTCAGGCTGTCTAAGATAAAGTATGTGGAGGAAGCTTGTTTAAAAAAAATAAATAAGGTTTGCCTCAAGCTTGCTTAAGGAATTCCTCAGCAGCTTTAAAAAGAACAAAATGAAATGCTATATTTATTTTCAAAACATTTTAGAAATTTAAGGAATTTGGGGCAAGAATCTGATCTCACACTGGTGTAAACTTGGAGTAACTCCACTGAAGTGAATGGAGTTACACCAGGTAAAACTTGAGAGGTGAATCAGGCCATTCAACTTGTACAAAAAAAAAAAAAATCTTTAATTTCCTCAAAGGAATATAAGGGAACATATGGCATGGGGCCAAAAGCAGAAGCTTGTGTTCTGAAGGCTCAAGGGATTTAAAACATTAAGAAAACATGCAGTTTAGAAATTTAGGTGCACAGGATGTTATTTATTCCTTATTTAATGTTATATGGTGCACAACACTATGCAAAACTGTAAATTGCACCTCCCTTCATTTGACTAAGGAACAAAATGGGACTAGTCATTTGTTTTCAAGTTACACAGGCGTAGAAAGGATGGTTGAGGGGCTGGGGCACTAGACAGTCCTCGGGAGACCTGGTTCAGTATTTGGTTTGGCCACAGGCTTAATATGTGCCAAATCACTTAGCCTCTCTTTATCTCAGTTCTCCATCTGTAAAATGGGGATACAGAATGTCTCTGTTGCCGATCGTTATGTTAAAATCCATTAACAGTTGTGATATGTCATACTACAGTGGTGAAGGCTATACAAGTACCTAAATAGACAGAAGTGCTTTGCTGGATCAAGGCCCAAATGAGGAGCGTATAATGGCTGGGCAGCAGGGAGGATGTTACATACCTAAGGGGAAGCATAAAAAAGGTGCAGAGATAGGAGTGAATTCTTATTTGTCTGTTGTAAAACTCCTTTAAGAATTGAGTGTTACTGGCAACACATTGTGTCCTATCATGCAAGACTCTAGGACCTCTTAGGAGGCATGGAGTGAATACTCTCAATTCCCATGGGAGCCAATGGAAGGTAATGTTCAGTCCCTCACAAGACACAGGGCTCCAAAAACTTGTTCAATGATATTACCATTCAGTATCAGTCCCATTTATCACAGCAACATCCAGTCCTATTTGTAAAATATGTGGTTATAGAATTCCCCACTGGAAGAACTTAAGAGTTCTCTTTTCCTCTATGGCTGTTCCCCTAAAACATCTTTTAAATGAAAAGCTTGATAAAATGATGCCCAAATTAGCCAGTGTGTGACTTAAGCACAGGGGAAAAAAAACTTGATAAAAAAAAAAAACTATGTAAATATTTCAGTACAGAAAAACTACAAAATTCAAACCCTTTAACATCTTCTTCCTTCCTAACCCAAACACATTATTTTCAGTTTTTCTTGACATTCGGTTTCTTATCTACACCTCCCAGTATCAAAAGATTGAAGGTGAAATCCTCACCCTACTGAAATCAATGGCAAAACTCCCATTTACTTCAGGGGGTGGAATTTTACACTCATCTATTTTAAAGACTAAAACAAGTCCTTTAACCTCCAGCTCCTCCTTCTCAACTCCTAAAAAGGCACTCTGCTTCCTGTATGGTCAAGATTCATGTTTCGTTTGTTTCTATTTAAGACTGCGGATCAGTTACGTCTCGCCACAACCCCGCATTTTAGTCCCTATGTATTTGTTGCCCATCCCAAATCTTTTTCTGTATTCTGTCCAAGTAAGAGCCTTACACTGCAAGTTCTTTTGGTTGTGTTGACACTTCATGGATGGTTTAATGAAAATGATGTACGGTCTTATAAGTCCCAGAACCACAGTGGACTTTGATTGAGGAAGAAATGAATCTAGAGAAACTAGGGGCTGATTTTGCTCTCATTTACGCCAATGTAAATTAGAAGAAGTAGTAAACTGTAAAGTAAATTCAAGTAAATTAAGTTATATTGGAGTAAAATTGGAGTTAAAAGAAGAATCATGTCAAATGTCTTGATTGCTATTAGATCACTGATTTTTCTTACTAGCCCAAATTACTGGTATATTATTTGTGTTTCTCTGTATGGTTTGAAATATGCTAGCTTAGTTTTAGCCTACTATTGCGTAGATAAGCTTAATTTAAAATTCTTAGTACATGTTTTATCACTTATACTTTTCTCATTAGTTTCATTTAATAGGTTCTCGGTTTTTTAAAACATTGGCTTATTTAAAATTTATGTTTTAAAAAAGTAAAAGTGACTACTTAGTTGACCATAAAAACAAGTAATGGTACAGAATCACAGTTTCCCAGGCCACAACATGTGCAGACATTTACCCTTGTCACACTGCTGCAGTGTGACATGATATTTTAGATGAACTGGCAATATGAATTGACATCGGTTTTCCCAGCTGAAAATAGAACTATACTGCTTTAAATTTTTAGCAGGAAGGCAACATTGTCTATTTAGGAGCCTCAAGCACTGGATTAAGAAAACCTAGGACAAACTGGCAATAAGCTATTTCCCTCCAAAAGATTAGATTCTTATAAGTAGTAATATAGCTTCACTTTCCATAAATTGTATACACATTGTTTTGGACTGTGGCTAGCCCTCAACAGAAATGCAGGTGTAGGCATAAAGAGCTTTCTATATTATGTGTCACATATTATGGCCAGGAACAACTGTAGTTAGGCTCTGTCTCCCTACCTGAGAAAGTAAGCTACAACCCACAAGGCACATAGCAATGTGTGTGCTCTTTATACATGTGCAGAAACTCCTGGAAACATTCCGCTTCCTTGAGACAAAATGCTTTCTGGTTTTTAGCTATAAATCTCCACACTCATACCCACTTGCTCCACTTCCTAATATAGGACTGTCTTGCTGCACAAAAGATTCAGTTATGTGTTTTAAATGAAGTCTTATCTAATCTGTCTAATGTGATTAGATGAGCAACTGGAGAAGATATTCTTCCCATCTCTTCTAATATATTGTTGTGTAGAAGTGTTGGCACAAAAAGGCCACTCCAGAGGTGGCGGCATTTTAGTGGTGAGTGACCCGCTCCCTTCTGTGCAGTCTTAAATGTAATTACCACAGCAGTAAAAGCAACTTTGTTTTGTCTGGTTGTTTCTCTTACTGCATTCAAAACTGAATAAACAAATAAATCAATTGATATGAAAATCTCCACTTGTCATAGAAGAGCAGGCAGGATATTTGTCCTGCGATATTACATTGTTATAATTGTATTAGGAAAAATTGTAGATTTAGTTCAAGACACTGGGCTCTGAAGAAATCTCTTCAAATTCCTTTTTGGGATGCTAATAGCTCCTCAGCCTTCTCCACACAACCTCCTTTTCCCTCACCCCCATTCTTGTGGGATCTTATTCCATCCTCAAAGTTACTTGGCACTCTGGTGGCTATCTGGAGATGCAGCATGCCCAAGGAGATGGGCCTTGTGGCAGCTGCTCCCCTGATCTATAGATGCTCCCAGGAAAAGACAATGGAGAGGGCAGGCAGCTGGCTATACTAGCAAGAATAGGAGCAGAAGAATAGGGGTGAGGGAGGGGCAGCGACTGGGAAGGCTTATGTGAAGGAGCAACCTCCTGGATCCTCCAGTTTCTGGGCAGCAGTTACACTGTTTAATGAGGTTATGAAGATTTGGCAACTTTCTTTGCCCCTCTCTTCCTCTGTGCTCTCACCTTGTCCCATCATGGTGGATTCCACCTCTGTCTGTTCCTGTCCCTCCCCACAGGCAAAAAAAAAAACACGCTTCCCACTGGTTTTCCCCATTGGCCATTTGGAGTAAATGGGAGGAGAAGATTGCTTCAGTCTGTCTACCTATCAAAGGTATTCTTAGAGCACTCATCACCAAATGTAACCTGGCCCTCTTCCCACAGCACAGGATCTCTATATGTCCCTTCAGGCTTGCGAACTCCAAGTGCAAGGACAATAATTGTGCTCCCGAGTAAGGTAAACCAATAGTCTTATATTCTGGCTCTGAAAATGGCTGATGCCAGACACTTCTAAAGAAGACCATCAAATCTCCCTCCTTCTCAAACAAAACCCTTTCTTGGTTGCACAATGCTATCCCGTTGAGGGAAGTTTCTGCCCGAATATAGCTAGATATCAGTTTTGTGAAATCTAATGATTCAGGTACTGTAAAAGAATAAAGACATATTTTGAGTCTTAGGCCCATATTCCCAGCTGGTGTAAACTATCAGAGCTCTATTAAAGTCAATGGAGCTACAGCAATATACAACAACTGAGGAGGTGGTACTTAGTGCAGAGTATAGGGACATTCATAGTAAAGTGCCAAGTTTAAATCAAGGATAAATTTAATTTTTTCTAAAGGGACAGTTAAAATGGAAGGCATAATTCCAAATTAGATCATTGCGGATGGCCAGGCATGGTGGATCCCCTATGGCAGACCCATAATGCACTCTACGAAGTACGAGCGCGGATGGGGCACACAACCTAACTGAGAGGAAAAAAGAATGAGTGAGATACAGGACATTGTGAAAGTGTAGAGAGAGGAGTTGGCCTTTCAATGGACTGGGGAACTTTTCGCCTTAAATGAATTAATTATGGGGCTGTCACAAGCCCAGTGAAACAGAGTTCAGTGCAAATGAAGACTCAGAAGAGCTCTGTAAAGGAAGGAGCACCATGCCTGGGAAAGTTAAGGAGAAGCTACTATTTAAGTTTCAGTTCATTACAATAAAGGTCTATTCAGCTTCTCACGTGATTGCTTATCCTATATTTAGGACTATGCGATAGATACAAATTTCAAACAGAAAGATTGCATTTTTCTATTAAACAAACATCATAATGGTACATATTCTGGTTACTGTCATCCTTTAAACTGATATGTAATAGCCCGAGTTCTAGTAATTCAATTTCTAGGAGAGTGCCCATGAAGTTTGATTACCTAAACTGTTCTATTTCATTTTTGGTCAGTTTATCTGTAGAAAACAGAAGAAAAAGATATGATTAGTCAAATGATGCTTGAAGTTCAGTGGATTCTCTTGAAGGAGAGAAGAGAGTGAAATCTCACCACCAGAGCATTCAGCTTCTATTTTCTTACTTCACTGAGCTTTGCTTCACACGTGTCCTGCCATTTATATAGGCAGTTTGCTCGTCATGATGAGCCAGAATACATCCATTCAGCTTATTCATAAAGACGTGTAACGATTCTTGGCAACAAACACCGATAGACACTACACTTGTCAGCTAATCATGCATACAGCACAAAACCAGAACTCATGACTTTCAACATCTAATATACAAGCACTTTCAGGGGATTGAATGGAAACACCTTAAGCAGGACTGACCAGTAGAAAGTAGAGTGATATGCATACTGTAAGTCACCCATCACAAATGAACCTAAAGAAAGGTGTTAAAACCAAGCAGAGAAAATTTGATATTCAAGTGGGATCCAGCAGAGTAATGGAATTGAAACATAATATGGAAATAACACATCTGTACTTTATTCTAAACTGTGTGTGGTTTGAGGAAAAGAAGCTGGTAATGGATTGACCCTAAGACAGACAGTGATTCTGAGGAGGCAAGTTGAAAGGAAAGATGGGGAACACATTTATTAAAACAAAGCCATAGTCTTGTTTTTGTCAAAAAGCATTAGAGAAACAGAAATTGAGGTGGGAAAATGGAAGCCCTTAACACAGGGGTGCTGGAACAATTTGTACAGTGGGGGTGCTGAACGCCATTGAACCAAACTGTAAACGCTAGATGAAAAACTCTCCAAGCCTGGGGGTCTAGCAGCACCTCCACCACCCCTAGTTCTAGCACTTATGCCATAACAGCACTTTTCAGAGCATTTTCTCCAAAAAGGTATAAAAATAGACAACGGAAAGGAGAGTGAGAAGCTGTCTAACAATTAGAGCGAATGATGGAAGACAGGACCTTTATGTTCTATTCCCAGCTCTACCATTAACGTGTTTTACCAACCCAATTAGGTTCTCAGTGCCTCTGTATACCCATCAGTAAAATAGGGATCGTTCTACCTCACAAAAGGAGTTGATTCATATTTGTAAAGTAATTTGAAATCCTCAGCAAAAATCTTTATGGTTGAGATTTTTCAAATGAGCCCAAGGGATTTAGGCACCCAACTCCCATTGCAAATCCCAACCCACATAAATGGAAAGCATTAAGAGACAAGAACCCCATAAAAGGTTTAATAACTGTTACTTTATATGTTTAGGGTTGTGGTAGATTTTATCTTGATTCCTCTTCAGTATAACTACAGGATGTTTTTTTCCTTTTAATTTATAAAGCATTCAAGACAGCGTGGTTGGTTTTTTGTTTGGTCTATATGTTTAGTTTAGGTTTTTTTGCTTGAGGCATGAGAGGAGAGAGATTCAGAGGTTCATTATTTTATTTTGGTATGTTGTGAAATGATCTGCATTTCTGGCAAGTTAAGAAGACTGATTTTAAATCTGGAAGACAGCATAATAGCCACTGTTCAAGACTGAAACAAACAAACCAGAGGAAATCTTTACAGAGAAAGTTATTCCAGCCTCTGAAAAAGACCTACACCCACACACACTGCCTGAGTTACATATCAAGCAGATCTGAGCTATGGTAGAAGAGCTGTTACTACCACTAACGCGGTGACTCTAGGGAACTTGAAGAACATTTTAGCAAGCACTGGTGAATGCTAACTCCAGTCACACAAGATTTTTAAAATATTTTTAATGGTGGTAAATCCTAATATTTTGTATTAAATGGTGCTTTCTTTTCCAGGCTCTTGTAGTCCAGAAGGAGCTTTGCCACAGCAACTATTAGTAAGTCTCTTTCCCATGTAGTCTGTTGGAGTAAGCCACTCTCTTTCACTTGCAAATTTTTCACTGGTGTAACACAGCCCAGCTAAATAGCATGACATATTTGGCTAGTTCTTTGTTAGATTTTATGCACTTGAATTCTCATTCTACGGGACATTTCACAGGCCTGCTCATTTTCCAAAGATCAGCTTGCAAAATCAGAAACAAACTTGGCATACACAGAGGCTGGGCTGGAAGGCTGTTTAGGGAGAATTAAAATGGTGAACATAACGCTTATGCTTAGCATATGGGTTTGCCAAGCACTGGCTTATAACTGTATTAGAGGCCAGTAAACTTGATGACTAGGGTTGTGTAAAATCTGTTTTTTAGTTCATCTGAGATTTGTGAAAGTTTAACTTATCTGGATTTACACCACTTCATTTTAACTTGAAGCTTCAGTGAAGGAAATTGAAAATACCATGTAAAGCTCAAGAAAATTCCAGCAAAGCTAGCCTTGGGATTCTGGACCTCAAGAAGCCTTTTAAAGGTGGAGAGGAGTGGGACGCAAGCCTGTAGCCCGCTAACTCCCAAGCCAAGATGTGATGTCTTCTGGTAACACATCTGATCCCCACTTAATCCCAGGCTTTTCAGGAGGCTGACAGCAGATCTGCTCCCCCATTTTGTAAGAAGAAGGGTGGCAGAGGTAATGCTACTACCCCTACACCTACCCCTGTGGGGTAAGTGACCTGCCCACATTCTCACTCCCAACCAGTAGGACTCCCTACTTCAAAGTCTTCTTACTTCAGTCCTAAGGCTCCGCAAACTACATTGTGTCATTAAGGACTTCTATAGAGTATCTCAAACCTCAGGCTAAATAAAATGTAAAAGACCATTGGAACTGCAACAGTGGTACTAGCTGGAGCCCATTAGAATCATCTGCTTCTATAAGGGGGTGGGAGATAGGCAGGGGCAGGCCACCCAAGAAGATCTTTCCTGAACATGGAGGCAAAAGGTCTGCCATTGGCATCTCCCCAAGTATCCAAATAAGCGGGTGGGGGGGGGGGAAGACCGACAGCCTTCAGGAATCTGGCCAAAGGATTCGGGAGAAAGGAGAGGCCCAACAATCAAACTTCTGAAAGCATCTGTCAGGTGCAGGGACAGCAGACAACCAGACTGCTCCCCCACTTCAGGGGTCATTATAGCATCCTGGGGTAAGGGCATGTGATCCAGTAAAACTCAGTCAGATTTAATTCAGATTTGTAAAAGTCTCAAACCTGAGACAAGCATCAGCTTTGTAATGAAACTGAATTGGACAATTTTGACCCCTAGTTTTGGGTTAGGTTGTGCCACTCAGCTTATTGATGGACTCCGATCCAAAGTCAAGCACCAGCAGCTTGCTAAAGCTATTGTATAAATGTCATTATTTATAGTCTTTCTTGCCTTTAAATAAAGCTGTGGCCTTTTCCCACAAACATATCTTGTCATCATTTCAGCATGTCTCGAGGCGATGTCACACAGGCCAACTAACATCTTTAGCCTTCACTGAATGACCTATCTTTGGAAGACAAAAGGTGATCCAAAACCAACCAAACTACAAATCTGAGAGATCTTACCACCTGTATCCATTATATTTCATCTAAAACAATCTCCTCCCAGAGATCCCTGTAATGAAAGATCCAGAGTAATCAATGATTCAAAGGGCTGTATTTACACTGTGTAGTGGGGGAGTGAAACAAAGCAAGGCATCTCCCCAGCTTACTAAGGACTCACTATCACATCCAGTCTCCTTTAGCCAGGTTAGTTGTTCCAAAGAAACGAAAACAAAACAGTTAATCGCATCATCCTGGGCTATGGTACCCAAGGGCTTTGCCCCTTTACCTCTCAGGTTCTTGCTGCCTCCCCTCCCAGAGGACGGACAGATAGACAAACACTTCTGCTTCCTAGCTCTGACTCACCAGGTCTCTGACTGGATTGTCTACCACTTCTGCAAATCCAGTTGCCCTCTTTTAAAGCCTATTCTGGGTCAGCTGATGTGGCATGTCTTAAAGGGCCAGTATCATCCTGTGATATGGAGTTGTACAAAAATTCCTTATGACGGGTTCCACACCAGTATGCCACTTGGAACAGGGTACCGCTGAGCCTGCCTAACTCACCAGCCTGGGCTCCCTTTCACACTGTGGTGCCGTGATAAGTTGTCAAGCTCTCCAAGCTTACTCGTTCACCAGCATACACACAAATAGGGACACACCCAGCTGCAGCTTCACACAGATGCTGAGGTCAGCTCTGCATGGGAAGGCTCAGCTAAGGAATGCACTCCCCTCTGGAGAGTAAACCCAAAATTATACCGTCTTGTGCTGCACAGGGAACCATACAGTATAAGATCATAAAATTCACCCCCTCCCTCACTGTGGAGAGAAATATGCAACAGCTTTCTACCCCAAGTTATAATTTCCACACACTGGTTTTAGACAACAAAAACAACAAGTTTATTAATTACAAAAGATAGATTTTAAGTGATTATAAGTGATAGCAAACAGATCAAAGCAGATTATCTAGTAAATAAACAAAACCACAAACTGAGCTTAACACACTAGATAGGTAGGATATGAATTAGCAAATTCTCACCCTGAGTGATAAACAGAATGGCAGATTCTTAAGGTACAAGCTGCCTTAGCTTTCCCAGATTTTCCTACACAGGCTAGCAATCCCTTAGCTTAGGACCATCACTTGCCCCTCAGTTCAGTCTTTATTCCTCAGGTGGTTCCAGGTGTGTTGTTGTAGGGAGATGAGGTACCATCATGATATCATTATCCCCCTTATATATCATCATCTTCCCACTTGCTGGAAAGCTCTTTTGCTGTGACCTGGGTCAAACAGTTCCTGTTGTGTAGTACTGTCTCTGAGAGGTTTCTATTGTACACCGTTTCCTGGGGTAATCCTTGTGTGCATTTCCTAAATAAGCCATTAACATTGTTTGGCCTTTTTACTGTTGTACCTGAAAGGCTGCTTGTGGGTGTTTTCAACCTCACAACATGTTTAAGTAACACATACATAGCCAATCATCAAATTCACTTACGATCCAATGAGATATTAATGTCTAGCAGATCAAGACTTTTAAAATGATACCTCACAAGGCATACTTTGGGCAAAACATACCCTGGCACACCAATATTCACCATAATCATATAATTAGGGTATCACACTCCTCATCTAGAAATAAATGAGAGTTGTATGGTGAATTAGGTATACATAATGTAATTTCAAGGAATAGTGGCTGAGCCTGGAAAAGTTATAAGTGAAATCCTGTCCCCAATGAAGTCAGTAGAGGAAGGATTTCACCCTGTGTGTCTAATTCTGTGCTGCATTACAGTGTTTTTACCACTTATACAGTGTTTTTCATCCATGGAACTCCAAGTGAGCTACAAAGGAGGCAATTGTCATTATCTACATGTTGGCTAAAGTGAAACTGAGAAATAGAGGTGAAATGCAACCTTGCAATTGAATTCTTTGCAAATGATTATTTAGCAGATGCAAAGAGTAGAAATTAGGAGCAAGGTTTTATGCTACACCTCATTAAGAGGAGCACAGAAGGCAAAACCCAGAACTTTACAGTACTTTTGCACCTCTAGGTCCAGTGACACAGCCTCCATCATAAGTTAGAGAAGCCCTAGGCCTTGATACTAATTAGGCACCCTCATTGGCCATCCCAAAAGAGCAGCCATGTATTGAAGGGGAATGGAGACTGCTAATTGTTTAGCCCTAGCAGCAATCTCTAAACTACAGTGTGAGTAAGGATGCACTACCATTTTGCATACAATGTTTACTATAGATAGAAAGTGGCCTTCATTCTCCAGTAATATCTTACACAATTGACATTCAATATCTTACACAAGTAATAAAAATCTCTCACACACACACAAAAACAGCTGGCTATATTATTTTTGGTAGGAGAATTAGGTGATTAGCACAGGGGTCGGCAACCTTTCAGAAGTGGTGTGCCGAGTCTTCATTTATTCACTCTGATTTAAGGTTTCATGTGCCAGTAATACATTTTAACATTTTTAGAAGGTCTCTTTCTATAAGTCTATAATATATAACTGAACTATTATTGTATGTAAAGTAAATAAGATTTTTAAAGTGTTTAAGAAGCTTCATTTAAAATTAAATTAAAATGCAGAGCCCCCTGGACCGGTGGCCAGGACCCGGGCAGTGTGAGTGCCACTTAAAATCAGCTCACATGCTACCTTTGGCACTCGTGCCATATGTTGCCTACCAGTGGTTTAGCATCTTCATGTTATTTCCATGCCAATCCATAGTCTAAAGTGATATCTGCAGGATCTCTGCTTCACAGAGTGCTATCCAATGCAACATCTCTCATAGCAAGTTCCTCTTAAAAATGTATTGTATTCCCTACATAGTTTAGAATACAAAATATGAAAGCACAGCTAACCAGAGGCACTGGAAAGAGACAGTTACCACAAATATGTCAATTATAATATTCCATGAAACCTCATTTATATGTGTTTATATTTTTTCCCCGAGCACAAAAAATGCCTGATATTGTCTCTCTCTATTCTGAAGTAGATTAGCAACTGAAGCCTGAAATGTTTTATAAAAAACATGAACAATAGTAACCAAATGTGTTTTCAAGTTATTTTACAACATGTTGACATTCACAGAAATATTTTTTCTTTTAATTAGCATTCTTGGGTAGACAAATATTACAAAGGACTGGGCAGCACGAGGTCAACAAAGATATACTAGAACATGAAACATCTGTCAGAGCTCAGGAATTTACAGTATGGCTGAGCATATGAATGGATAACAAAAAAATCAGTAATCAAAAGAATCTACTTGACATTTGAGATAAATGAGTTGCAATATTTATCAGTACACAGCAAAAGAAAATGTTTTTGCTTCACGCTGCACTCTTTGTAGAAATAAACTTGAGAGTTTTTTAAAGAAGGAATAAATAACCACTGCTGAACCTAATCTCAAACAATCCCAGTTTCTTTGGCATCTGTAATCTAGCATACATCTTGTTCTTGCCTACTGGACTTTGTTTTATTGACTACATTTCCCACTCCTTCCAGTAATCTACAAACAACTCCTGTATGTCCTTCCTGATACCCTCCACTGCTGTGACAAGAGCCCTCTCCTCTACAACTCTGGCTCACTGAAACAGCCTTTCTTACATCAAATCACCATCTGTTTTTGAGTCTCCTCAGAAGATACAGCTTTTCTCCCTTTGCTAGTCTAGTTTGTGCACTTTGTTATACCTCATTCATTACAGTAGTACTGACACCTCTTTAATTATCCCGCTGTTCAGTTTTTATAATTTAATCATGTCATGTTAAGAGAAAATACAAATCAGTGGTAGAATCATACTGCAAGCAAAATTCAAGAATATGAAAAGAGTCTGCTTGATGAAACAAAAGCAAGATCCTTTATCCCCAATGAGATCTTGGGGTGGAATGAGACCATTTGAGAGGCTGGGATGGAAAACAAAAACAAACAAACAAACGTGTTTTAAACTTTGGGAAGGATTTTCAGGAGTATAAAAAAAATCCAGAAAGATAGTAAAGAGGTAGCAGCTGGTAAGACTAAAGCTATGGCAGACTTGTATCCCCTTTTTGAAACAAAGGAGGGTACAAAAGAAATATATAGACTGGCAAAGACGCACAATAAAAGAGCTAAAGATATTGGTGAGATCAAAGTCATTAAAGATGAAAGTAGAAATACATTACTCAAGAAGAACCAGATTAAGGCACTATGGAGAAATTATTTTGAAAGGCTTATGAATGAAGAGAATCCAAGAGAACCATGCTGTATGATAAAATGAAACCAGGTTCTGGTGGCACTAGTCCTAGAAGAAGAAACTACAGAAGCATTGAGCAACATGAAAAATAAGAAAGCTCTTTGACCAGGCGGCATAGCAGCAGAAGTATCAAAATGCCTGGGCAAGTAAACGGTTGTCAGTATAATCATGTATAACTATATCAGGAGGACTGAAGATATCTCGATAAAGAGCACATTAGATCCCATTTTTAAAGACTGTGATAACTACCACAAGATTAAACTCATGAAGATCTGGGAGAAAGTTATTGATAAGAGACTATGAAGAGAAGTAAGGTCAGTGACAGTGAGTTTAAATTTGTGACTGGCAAATTGACAATGGATACAATCTTTTCATTAAGATTTCTTGTAGAAAAATATAGAATCAATCTTGAGACGGCTCATGACCACGTTCTGAGAGAAGTCATCCACTGGTGTATGAGAATGAAGCTAAAGGCTAGTTTCAGACTCATCCTGGACACATACAAGGGTGCTGTTACCACTTCAAAGGCCATGTGGAAAAACGGAATAGTTTCTAGTAAGAGTCGGAGTCGATCAAGGTTCAGCACTAAGCCCCTTTGTGTTCACATTGATGCTTAATGCATTTACAGAAAACATCACATGCTTTTTGCAGATGATGTAGTGCTCGAAGGGGAGAGTAAAAAAAGGAAGTGGAAGAAGATTTAGAGAGAGATGGAGATCATACTTGAAAGAAATGGTATGAAAATCAGCAGAAATAAAACAGAAAATATGGTCTGTATATTTGATGATCCCTTACAAGATGACAATGAGATTAAACTTTGGGGGAGGAGGGGAAAAAAAAAAAATCGGCCACTACCAAAGGTACAGATGTTCAAATGCCTAGGTTCAATAGGACAGGGTTATGGTGAATTCAATGATAAACTTATAAGCAGAACAGGAGAGGCACTTCTCTAAATGGAGAGAAGTGAGCAGTGTGATCTGTGAGGGAAGAATGCCTATTAAATTGAAAAGTAAGATCTACAAGATGATAATTAGGCCTGCACTTTTGTATGGCTCTGAATGCTGGGTACTGAAAAAGAGACAGGAGCAGAACTTGAATAGAGGGGAAATGAAAATGTTTAGATAGATAATTAGAGTTACAAGGATAAACCATGTTCAAAATGAATGAATTAGGGGAAGCATGAAGGCGATCATTATAGAAAAACTGAGGGAATCCAGGCTTAGATGGTTTGGCCCACTGCTTAATTTGTAATGAAAGAGGTGCCAGGGCTCAAGCAATTTTTTTTAACCTTTCATAACTGACGCAGCAAACCCAGCGGTGCTGAAGCTATGAACTGCCAAGCCTAGAGGTACTGGGGCTCAGCCCTGGTAAGCCCCAGCACAAATTAAGCGCTGATATGGCCAAGTGAAAAGAAGAGCAGAAGAATATATAAGAAACAAGAAGTTTTGAGGGTAGGAGAAAGGTTTGAAGGCACAAAACTACATGGATGGATGGCATACAGAAGGATTTGATTAGCTGTGGATTTTCTGAGAAACTGCTTCAAGGCAGACTGGAATGGAGGAGGAGGAGGACTTTCTTATTCCCCCTTAGTCATCTCTTTGTCAAGTTGAACAGTCCCAGTCTTTTTAATCCATCCTCATATGGAAGCTGTTCCATACCCCAATCAGTTTTATTGCCCTTCTTTGTATCTTTTCCAATTCTAGCATATTGTTTTGAGATAGGGGTGGGGAAGGACCAGAACGGCATGCAAGGTGTGGGCGTACCATGGATTTATATAGTGGCATTATGATATTTTCTGCCCTATTATCTCTACTTTCTCTCATGGTTCCTAACATTGTTAGCATTTTTAAGTGCTGCTGCACACTGAGCCTCTGTTTTCATTAATGATCTCATTAATGATCTGGAGGATGGCGTGGACTGCACTCTCAGCAAGTTTGCAGATGACACTAAACTGGGAGGAGTGGTAGATACGCTGGAGGGTAGGGATAGGACACAGAGGGACCTAGACAAATTAGAGGATTGGGCCAAAAGAAACCTGATGAGGTTCAACAAGGACAAGTGCAGAGTCCTGCACTTAGGACAGAAGAATCCCATTCACTGTTACAGACTGGGGACCGAATGGCTAGGAAGCAGTTCTGCAGAAAAGGACCTAGGGGTTACAGTGGATGAGAAGCCGGATATGAGTTGACAGTCTGCCCTTGTTGCCAAGAAGGCTAACGGCATTTTGGGCTGTATAAGTAGGGGCATTGCCAGCAGATCGAGGGACATGATCATACCCCTCTATTCGACATTGGTGAGGCCTCATATGGAGTACTGTGTCCAGTTTTGGGCACCACACTACAAGAAGGATGTGGAAAAATTGGAAAGAGTCAAGCGGAGGGCAACAAAAATGATTTGCGGGCTGGAGCACATGACTTATGAGGAGAGGCTGAGGGAACTGGGATTGTTTAGTCTCCAGAAGAGAAGAATGACGGGGGCTTTGATAGCTGCTTTCAACTACTTGAAAGGGGGTTCCAAAGAGGATGGATCTAGACTGTTCTCAGTGGTACCTGATAACAGAACAAGGAGTAATGGTCTCAAGTTGCAGTGGGGGAGGTTTAGGTTGGATATTCGGAAACACTTTTTCACTAGGAGGGTGGTGAAGCACTGGAATGGGTTACCTAGGGAAGTGGTGGAATCTCCTTCCTTAGAGGTTTTTAAGGTCAGGCTTGACAAAGCCCTGGCTGGGATGATTTAGTTGGGAATTGGTCCTGCTTTGAGCAGGGGGTTGGACTAGATGACCTCCTGAGGTCCCTTCCAACCCTGATATTCTATGATTCTAACGATCCATAATGACTCCAAGATCTTTTTCAAGAGTGGTAAAGGCTAATTTAGACCCCATCATTTTGTATGTATAGTTGGGATTATGTTTTCCAATACACATTACTTTGCCTTTATCAAATTGTATTTCATCTGCCATTTTGTTGCCCAGTCACGCAATTTTGTGAGATTCCTTTGTAACTCTTCACAGTCTGTTTTGGATTTAAGTATTATTTTTATCATCTGTAAACTTTGCCACCATGAGTTTTGCCTATTATCTGGGGGAAGGAGGTTCCAATTCTCTACTGCTATAATGCCATTTGAAATCAAATGCAGTTTGAAATCAATACAGTTACACTAGCAGAGAATTTGACACAGAATTTCTAAATCTAGACTACTGTTGGAACTGATCAAGTGATCATCTTTCCCAGTACCTAGAACTATTTTTTTTATGAATACTAGTATTATTTATTACTAGTATTACAACACCATTAAAGGCCTCAAATTGAATTAGGATCACCTTGTGCTAGTCATTATATATGTGTAGGTTAAAAGACAGTGTACATTCAGAGTGTATAATTACCTATAAGATTCAAAAAATTGGTTTTTTGTTTGTAAAAAAAAAAAAAAAAAAAAAACACACACACACACACACACACACACACACACACACACAACAAGAGGGAGAATAGAAAGAAAGGACAAAAGATACCACTAATAAGAATGGGATCATAGGCTAAATAGTGCACAAAATGAGTTCTGATTCAAAATCTTTGGTTTGTTTTTGTTTGGGTTTAGCCTTCTACCTATTTCATTTTAAAAAGTTAAAATAAATTCACTTTTTATTTTTAAAAATTGGGAGTTACTGAAATTTGAATGAGTGGGAGTACATTTTATGTCATGAATAATGATAAGTAAGTTTATTATTTGGGTCTTTAAAAAGGAGCTCAAAGGGCAAAATTACCCCTACAATCTCCACAGCCAAAACATCATTTAATTAAAAAAAAAAAAAAAAACAAAGCTGAAGAAATCTTTCCTGTCTCTGGGATTTTGAACTTCCACACCAGAGTAGCAAGAAGATGGACACCTGAAGGCAAGTGAAAACGAGGCTGCCCGAAAACAACATGGCGAAGAGCTGTGGAAGCTGAGCTGAAAAAACTGGGGCACAGCTGGGAGCCATTGAAAGACTTGCCAGAAACCGACAGGAGTGGAAGAGCTTCATTGCTACCCTAAAGTCAGACATAATGGGAACATAATGATGATGATCCCTTAATAATTAATTTATAGTTTTAATGATGTGTGTCCGTCTGAACGACTATTGCAAGCAGCACTGCAACAAGACTTCTAGAGCCTTTGGCTGACTCGAACATTTCCTTTCATGTTTCAGAGTATTAAAAAAAAAAAGCTAACATATTGGATCACTTATCAATCAGTTCACCCATCGCACTATATACATCCAGGGCTTTATTTTTATTTATTTATTTATTTTTCTGAGCCATGTAAGCATGAGTCTGACCTAATGTCTATTTATTCATTACAATGGTAAGGATAAACCACCCCATAAAAATAAAAAAAGGATTTATCTGAAGGCATATGTTGCTATATGTTTCATATATGGCCATAAAAAACTATTCTTTTACTGTACTTGGATATAGCTCATGTATCACAGAACACTACTCAAAGACATTTTAAAACTGAAACTGGAATTAAGCTTCTAAAACTTTAAGTAGGGCTATTGGGGTGGGGTGTCTTGTACTTCTGAAAGTTGATCATATACTGGTTTCTACCAATATATTGGTGATCACAAAAGAATCACTCCTGATTCTCTGAGATGTATAGAATCCATCCCCTTTTTGTACAGTCCTGTGCAGACTGCAGAGACAATAACCCCATAGGATCTACTGCAGATGTTCCACAAAGTTAGTTGTAGATGTAAAGAGGCAGACATTGACAATGCTTCCATTTAAAATAGACATCTTCAAGGTTAGCATTAGAAGCTTTTATCTAAAAATGTTACTTTTCTGTCAGTTTTAGAACAGTATGTAGGGAAGTCAGAGGACTTTGCTATCTCCAGTGTCAGAATGAATACACCACACAAATTGGGATTCCACCCCAGAGAACAGATGGCCACATTTTGAGGAAGGTGATGTTATTTAATAAGAACTTCAGTTAAAAGTTACTTCCTCAGCATAAATAAATGCAGTTGCTTCCAAGACTTTGGGGGGAGGGGAGGAAATCACATATACACACACTGCATTGCTCACTCAGTTATTCTGAAGTCCAGATGAAGCTTTACACAAAGATTCTGTAATTTCTGTCAGATTTGGTCATTTCTGTCTTGCAAGTTATATTAATAAAGCTTCATGTTCTTCACGTATAATATAGGTCAGGGGTCGGCAACCTTTCAGAAGTGGTGTGCCAAGTCTTCATTTATTCACTCTAATTTAAGGTTTCACGTGCCAGTAATACATTTTAACATTTTTAGAAGGTCTCTTTCTATAAATCTATAATATAACACTAACCTATTGTTGTATGTAAAGTAAATAAGGTTTTTAAAATGTTTACAAAGCTTCATTTAAAATTAAATTAAAATGCAGAGCCCCCCAGACCAGTGGCCAGGACCCAGGCACCGTGAGTGCCACTGAAAATCAGCTCACGTGCCGCCTTCAGCACGCGTGCCATAGGTTGCCTATCCCTGATATAGGTGGAGCTGAGAGCAGCACCTATTGTGAGGGTTGCCCAACACTTCCAGTTATAAGACCCTGTTTTCAGTTGCTTATAACTTTGCCAAACTTTAACCATTCAGGCTGAAGTTTCCCATGTTGGGTTTCTGGCTCAAACTGAATTGTTTTGGAAAGCCTCAGCAAAAGTCATTCATATATAGGAGCAGAGAGGAAGGAAGGTGAGGGGTGGGAGGGCAGATGGGAGGAGATGGGTTTGGTGTCAAGATCTGGCAGAGCCAGCCGGGACTATAAACAACTAAAACACGTTCTTCTACAGCAATGGTTCTCAACTTTTCCCCAGTTCTGTATCCCTTGCAAGAGTGTGATTCGTCTTGCATACTCCAAGTTTCACCACACTTAAAAACTACTTGCTTACAAAATCAGACAAAAATACAAAAGTGTCAGCCACAGTATTACTAAAAACTTGCTTATGTTCTCATGTTTACCATATAATTATACATTCCAATTGATTTTAAATATTGTACTTACATTTCAGTACATAGTTTATAGAGTAGTATAAATAAGTCATTGTCTGTACAAAATTTTAGTTTGTACGGACTTCGCTAGTGCTTTTTATGTAGCTGGTTGTAAAACTAGGCAACTATCTAGATGAGTTGATGTGCCCCCTGGGAAGACCTCTAAGTACCCGCAGGGGTACACATACCCCTGGTTGAGAACCACTGTTCTACAGAACCTGGAACTGAATCCAGGAGTCCCATATTTCTATATTCCACTACTGTCAGCAAAAAGCAGTGAAATCCACTAGCAATATGCATGTCTATTTCCCTTCTAAAAGAACAGGAGTACTTGTGGCACTAAGGTGCCACAAGTACTCCTGTTCTTTTTGCGGATACAGACGAACACGGCTGCTACTCTGAAACCTATCATTATTTCCCTTTCGTGCAACAGAAAAAAAAAAAAAAAAAAAAAAAACCCAAAGAAAAAAAAAAAAAAACAAAAGAAGGGCAAATGGGCGCAAATCGGCATATGCACTTGTGTGGCGGGGGGTGGGGGGGAGGGAAGGCGTAAACTACTACAGATACAAAAGAAGTAGGGCACGATCAACTAAGTTTGAGAACCACTGACCTAGAGGACCAGGCCCTACTACTGCTACCAATTTCTCCCTGTGCTCATGTGGTAGAGATCTGTGCTGTGAATCCTGCAGATGACCCAAATTTCAGGTCAATATGATTCCACAGAACAGTTTGTTTTTCACTTTGGGGTTTTATTGAATACACACAAAAATAGAAGTTACATAAAATACATTAAAAGAATATTAAGATTGCAAAGTCAAGCACTCTAAAGTTAGGCTACATAGTGCTCTTGAACTGAATCAGGCTTATCTAGAAAAGGAGGCTATTATCTGTAGGATTCCTGCCTCATTTGTTGCAGAAGTTGGAAGGTATGTAATGAAGGAGACAGGGGTCTACAGGAAAAGAAAGGACATTCTCATGGCTAAGGCAGTTGAATGCTGCCTAGGAGAGTTGGACTCTATCCTTGCCTCTGCCACAGAGTTCCTACAAGATGCCAAGCACGTCACTTAAAAGGGAAAATAATGCAGAGGCAGGCACTAACTGTGTTCCTCATTTTCTGAATGCCTGGCCTGAGACATCTAGGGCCAGATCATCACCTGCAACTGAAGCTGATTGGAGCAGGGCTTGGAATATATGAAGAGGTGTAAAATATGCCAAGTAGTCTGAAAAATCTAGCCCTAGGGGTCTCCAACTGGATAACTGGAATTAGTGAACACTTGACAAGTCTGGCCTTGATCTCTGTGCCTGTTCCCCAGTTGTGAAATGGAAATAATAATGTCCCCCATTCTAACAAAGAACTCATTAATGTTTGTGAAGCACTTAGCCACTATGGTGAGATCATCACAGAAAAGTCCAGGAGAAAAATGAATAATTTTGTGTTCAGGGTAAGGTTTTGTTGGTAGGCAGCAAATTAGGCCTATGGCTGCACATTGAATGGGGAAAGTAGAGGAATCATTCACCAACCAGTGCACCTCCTCATGGCTAGGCATGGTGCTGCCTCTCCAACTCTAGCTCTAAGCCTGTGGTGGTTTTACTCCCTCTCACAACTCAGCCCTCCAGGCAGGTCATTTTATAGTCCCAGCCCCTTCTAGGGTAATAAAGAGTCCACCAAAACAAAAAAGTCTAGTGACCTTATGCCAGGGCTTCAGCACCACTCTGGTCTTAAATTAGTAGTCCTAGTCCTCCTCCCCCCTTTCCATCAGGAAGCTTTTACATTCCAGTGCTTGAGGGTCAGTAGGGGAAACCAGACACTCCCTCTACTCTGGGTTCCAGATAGGGACCCTGTAATAAGCAAGTAAAGTCAACTTACTCAGACTTACTACTGTTTCCCCAGGCCACTCCCTACCTATCTGCCTCCAGGCCCCTTTAACAGAGAAACTCCTTTCAGTGCTTTTTCCATGGAGTTTTTGGCAAATAGTGCCACTTTCTGCCTGTTTGTGGCTATTGCAGAGTCCTATAGGGTTCCTGCATTCCTTTCCTCAGCAGCCTGCTCCAGCTGAGCTCTGGTAGCCTTTTTAGCAAGTCTAGGTGCTTGTTAGCCAATTAGCTGCCAAACCAAACACCCATGCAGTCAATTACTTTCAGGTAAGCAAAGATGGGATCATTTTCCTAAAAGAAGCTTGTCAGGGACAGATTGAGCCCGAAGTCCCCTTAAAATGGCCAGCCAGCCCTGGACAGAAGGATATAAAAATGAATACTCATTCAGTGAATGAGGCAGAGGTCCTGTGGAAAAAACAGTATTTGTTCATGTAATTAAAGATTTTATCATAATGCATCTGCACAAGGGGGCTGAATTAAGGTTGCACAGTCAATAACCTAGTCAATTGTCTTCAGTGGGTGAAAGATCAGGCCCTTGTTCCTCATAACATAATTACAACAGAATTCATTATGATGAGCACAGGCTAAAGCAGCAAACAGTAAAAGAACAATATATTCATTCTTAATAGAGCTGGAGAAAATACTGCAATAGCTTTACCACAAATTCTCATTTGAATGTATACATTCATTCATTCTGACCATATTTGCACCCCTCATGTATAATGTTCACAGATATTCATGGGCTCAGGGTTTTACTAGCATTAATTAATTAATGCTTGTGTAACCCACAAACCTCCTGGGTGTGGTGTTCTGTCCCATCTAGTGGTGGGGTGGAGGGGGAAGAGAGAGTGAGAGGTTTTAATGAGTCTGCTCTACAGCCTTAACTAACAGGCAGTTGGCTTTTGGCTCATGCTGTAGCAGCTCATACGCTAAGTTCCAGAGGTCCCAGGTTCAATCCCGCCTTCTGTCAGCCTTACACTTGCTTGTATGCTCAAATATACATAGAAAGTGATTTTTAAATTTACAACCTATAAGCATTTACACTAGACACTCAAGTATAAATGTAACTTGTTAACTATGTCCAAATGTATCTACATCCAAGTTCTCCTTTTTCAGTTACACCAGTGTAACCCCACTGATTCCAACTGAGGTGCACCAATTGAAATGAGAAGCGAATTTGGACCATGGTTCCTAAAATAATTCAGTCACCCACAGCATGGAAATGTATATATGTGCATCTCAAGATGGAATATTTTGCCCTCTGTTGGGCAATCAGAATGATATGAACCAGTCTATGCCTACAGTGGTTTGCTTAGGTGCATCATCTCTACTTTACCAAAGACCGGTCTTCTACTTTTGGTGGATGGAAGGGGGACGCGCTCTAAGGCCCTCACAGAATGTGCATTCATGACTCCCCTGTGGAGAGGCTTTTGGCCCAAACTAAGATGCAGTGCTTTCCAACAGTATAGGGTAATAGAGTTGGTTGAAAATGGATGGAGAGGAAATCATGTCAAATTTTAATCATTTTCATTTCCCAGGTTTTGAAAAAGGAGAATTTTTTTGTTTATTTGGAATTTTCTACAAAAATGTTTGTCAAAAAATTGGTTTTGAAAAATATTGGTGTGGAAGATTGAAGGGGTAAAAGATGGGAAAACAGGAAGAACAATGAACCAAACTAAGACTAATTTTTGTTTCCCATTTTTCATAATTTTAGTTTAAGGCCAAAAAAGCAATTTGTCCACTTTAAGTCATGATTTTTTACCAACTCTAACAGCTAGATTTTCCAGGTTTACTCAGTCTTGTTCCTTTTTTATGTGACTACACCTATGTGGTTCACAAAACCAAATTAGCTCTACAGTTCCATTTGTCAGAGGAGAGAACAGTTCTGAAGATTGTGTGATGAATAAGACTGATAACATTTTCTTTGATTTCAGGGGAAAGCATTTAACGTTAAAGATATTATCTGTTGAATTTCTGGACACTAGCAAAGAACGTGCTTGGAGTCCAAAAAGCAACTAGTGACCACTGTGGTAGTTGCTTGACAGTCTTCATTAAATAATTCAGCTCATCTGGCTACCCATACTTATCAAATCTCAGAGATTATCAGAGAAAATCAATTTCCTGACAGACAGAATTATTTTTCTTTATTATAGCGAGTCTTTTCCTGGAGCAAAATTTGGTAACATTTAACAGGGTGATGATTTGTTTGTTTTGTTTTTACAAATTATAAATGGTTGATAATTATACAGTGGAATAACAAATAAATTAAAACATTAAGACCTAAATTATGTAACATTTTAAGACACATCAGTCATTGTGATTAAGCAGTTAGATTGGAACAGGATTGGGGCCCTACTGTGTGAGGCACTGCACAAAGAAGGACTCAGCTTCTGTCCAGATAATTTACAATCTAAGAGAAGCAACATGTGACAGGTGAGAGATGGATACAATCAAATGATATATATATCACACACACACACATTGTTTTATTTTAGGAGTTCTGTAATTACAACCAAGATTCCAAAGATCCATTAATGTGCAGTGTTGTGTAGGAGCACATCTCTGCAGCTTTATGATACAAAAAGATCTGGACAAACTGGAGGAATGGTCTGAAGTAAATAGGATGAAATTCAATAAGGATAAATGCAAAGTACTCCACTTAGGAAAGAACAATCAATTTCACACATACAAAATAGGAAACTACTGCCTAGGAAGGGGATCAGGGGGAAGGGAGTGGGTTGCAGTGGATCACAAGCTAAATATGAGTCAACAGTGTAACACTGATGCAAAAAAGGGAACATCATTCAGGAATGTATCTACAGGAGTGTTGTAAGCAAGACATGAGAAAAGCAATTCTTCTACTCTACTCTGCATTGATAAGGCCTCAACTGGAGTATTGTGTCCAGTTCTGAGTGCCACATTTCAGGAAAGATGTGGACAAATTGCAGAAAGTCCAGAGAAGAGCAACAAAAATGATTAAAGGTTTAGAAAACATAACCTGTGAGGAAAGATAGAAAACACTGGATTTGTTTTGTCTGGAGAAGAGAAGACTGAGGGGGTCATAAAAGTTTTCAACTACCTGAAAGGCTGTTACAAGGAGGATGAAAAATTATTCTTGTTAGCCTCTGAGAATGGGACAAGAAGCAAAGGGCTTAAATTGAAGCAAGGGAGCTTTAGGCTGGACATTAGGAAAAACTTAACTACTGTCAGGTAGTTCAGCACTGGAACAGAGAGGTTGTGGAATTTCAGTCATTGGAGATTTTTAAGGACAGGTTAGACAATCACCCATCAGGGATGTTCTAGTTATTATGTAGTCCTGCCTTGAGTGAAGGGGACTGGACTAGAAAACCTAATGACGTCCAGTCTTACATTTCTATGATTCTATGTACTTATCCTGATGCCTAGAATAAGTTTCAATCTTTGTTATTTCCTAAAATTCTCCCTGTATTTTCATTCATGGTTGTTAGTCTTTAGTCACTTTCTCCTCTAAAAGCCTACAGAGTTGCTGGAATAGAATGGTAGCTGTGTTCTACTGTAGTGATGGTAGCATACAGTAGGTGAATGATACCAAGATATTCAGCCAGTAATGCATATTGAGACACTTCAGAAAAATATGAGGTACAAAATTAGAGTTCTGTAACTGTAGTCCCTCCTACTCAGACAAGAGTCAAATGGGCATTTTGACAACTACTCCTGGATCCTGCTGGCTGGAGACTGGGTTGCTCACTGGCTAAAATTAAAGCAGTCTCAAGGACACTCAAATTTATGCCCATTGGCCCCAATTGCACAGCAATCAGTAATCAGGAACACTTTGGCCCCATCTGCTTTCTCTCACCCATCCCTATCCCTAGGACAAGGAGTGGAGTGGTTTAGGAACTACATCAGTTCTATACCACACACATAGGGAAGAGTCAGGGAGCCAGATTCTCCAGTTTCACAGCTCCTTCAGAGCAGCACAAAGCAGCTGAATCAAGGGCCGGGATCTGTCCCATTATTACTTTTAAAACTTGCTTCTTTTCAAAGACATTCCATTTAGTCTCAGGGTGTAAGTTTTAAATTCCCAAGCACCAAGGAGTTAAATATAATGTAAACAAACTGAAAAAAATATATACAGAAAAATCAACGAGAATCTGCGCTTGAAAGACATTGTTTAAATCAAATGTTTTACTTCCGAAAAAGATGTGGTGAATCTAAGATGCTAGATCTGCTACTGTAGCCTTTATGAATTTTAAAGCATCTTTTGAAAGTGAAGAGTGCATACGTTTCTGTTTTAAATTCTTAGAGTTCAATGGAATTTCAGGTGAGATAAAAAATGTCATTAGGAGTCCCCATGCACCCTGTATCACTATCTGAAAAAGTCAATGCCTTCTATGAAGCATTAGCAAAGCATTGACGTAAAGGATGACGATGATGCACCACCGTATCTGTCAGTGAAAGGGGATTTGAAATTCTTAAGATCTTTCTTGACAGATGTCACAGCTGGCATTCCAAAGCCAATGTATCTCAATAGCACTATACACTGGATTAGTCTGGCATAGCAGAAGGCCTACAGTAAACTGGGAACCATAAAAAACTTGAAAGAGCAAAAGGGAATAAGCATTTTATTTCTTATGTCTGAACACCATATGATATTTATGGGCAGTCGGGAGACCACCAAATACGGTTTCCAACCCTCCAGGATTGTCCTGGAGTCTCCAGGAATTGAAGATTAATCTTTAATTAAAGATTATGTCATGTGATGAAACCTCCAGGAATACGTCCAACCAAAATTGGCTACCCTACCACCAAATGACTGATGCCTATCCAGTTATCTATCCAAGTTTTAATAACAGCACCCATCACCACAGTATCTGAGTCTCTTCCAGAGCTATGTGCCATTGTCAATGTAAATTAAACTATAATTCATTGAATGATAGTGATACTCTCAAAGCCAGCTGCAATGAGCACAAATCTGTTATTTATGGCACATTAGGGAACTAGATGGAGCCAGAAATAATGTTTTAAAAAAATATAAACAGTATGTGAGACATGGTGTCTTCTGTATTCAGTGCGGAGTTACCAAAATGAAAATAAACAGATGTTAATCAGAAATAGGAAAGGGATACGGAGAAACACCGCAAAGGTAATTAGTTGAATTGTTTCATTTGTTATTAATTCAGCTTGATTATCACTTTTGTCTCCTATCATATCACCCCTCTCTACCTCTGCTTTGCTAATGATATAGGTTCCGTGGTTTAAGAAAAACTAAGTATTGGGTAGAACAGCAGTTTAGTCCTCTACAGGTGGTCGATCTGGAAAAGTAAAGCCAACGACAGTGACTCTTTCCCCTTTTTCAGTGCAACAAAACATTTCATTACATGTTCTCTCTGTCCAAGGTGTGGCTATGGCCACCACCAAAGAATCTCAGCACCTCACAATCTTTAAGCCACTTATTTGTCAGAGTTTCTTACTACTATCTCTAGTGCTGGACAGAATCAGACAGAGCAGGAACTTGAATGTGGGTTTCTTACATACCAGATGAGTGCCCTAACCAGCAGGCGGTCTCCCTTTCAGAAATTCACTCTGGAACTGAGAAACCTTCCTGACAAAAGCTTTGGTTTCAATGAATCAACATTTTCTGATGGGAAAAAAAAGTGTCAAAATTTCTAACCACCAAAAACTCTCTTCTTTTTCTTCCATGTTGATCCTTTCACATTAAACATCATTCCTACCTCTCCTCCCACACACACATCCCACTCTGGTTGCTGGTCGCTCCTGCTGAAACCTGACGCAGCTCCTCTAGGTGCTGTGGGAAGCCTCAAGCCACCAGGGATGGGGAAGGAGTGGAATGTGGAGGCAGGGGCCAGGGTGCCACTTAAGCAGGCACGGGAAGGTTGTTCATGGCCCTGTCCGAGGCTGCCTGGAGTTGGCTGTGGAGAGATTGGTTCCGGCCACTGGCAGCGTCATCCAAGGGTTAACAGTGCTGAAGTGAGTCCCCAGAAGCCCAGCCCATCAGGAAGTTGTGGAGTGGGGGTAGGGTTGGGGAGCCTGGGCTGCACCTCTGCCGGGGCATGCGCTCTTGCCAGTCCCGGAAGCAACAGCAACTTCCTTCCAGGGGGAGCAGAGCTGGCTGTGGGACACAGAAGGAAAAGCCCTCAAAATCCCTTCCCCTAAAGAAGCCTCAAGGCAGCAGGTTGGGGGAAGGAGGGGTTGGGGAAAGGCAGGGAGTCCTGCTTTCCTCGGTCTTGTAACTATCTTTTTAAACTCTAAAGCTCTTGGAAGTTATTAGGTACTCAAATCCTTGCTATGTTTGCCAGTGTATCCCATATGTGTATGTATTACTGAAATATCACTTTAAAAATAGCTTACAATGCAATATAGTGTAAGAAGACTTCGAAATATAAAAAGTGAAGTTTGCCCCAGGACAAAAAAATGTAGTTCTTAGTGGACTTTGTAGCCTGTTAAGAACAAAGAAAACTGAGCGGGAACATGGTCTGGGACATGACCCAGTTTACAATAAGATCCAGGAAGAGGAGGCAGAGCGTTGGACAGTCCCACCTGCAAGGAAGGAAGCAGTAGCTCTATGAAGCCTGCTTCCCTTCCCTTCCTGTGCTTCAGCCTGTGGTATGGGAGACCCATGCAACAGAGTGACTTATGGCCCCTTAATCGCTTGTGCAACGGCATATAACTAACAGTCTAGCTCTATGGGACTAAGGTTGCAGTCTGCCTTGATATATCTTCTGCTATTTACTATTCCTTTGCCTCCTTGCTTCCCAGATGTCACCATAATGCTAGCTGTATTTGGCTATTTTAGGATGAAAGAAAAGGATGTTTTATAAACAAGTACTATATTTTATTAATCTTTTAAAACAGTGCCAAGTAGTTTCCATTTTTTTCAAAGCCATATGTCTTGATAATCTTGAACCACTGATTTTGTCCCTCTTTCTATCATACATACCTTTGAATAGCCATGTGTTTCCAAACCCATGCTATAGCAATTAAGTCCTTGTAGACTCACTATCTTTATTTCATTGAAGTCATGACAAAGTTCTATTATTTGATTCCTATATAAAAAGGCAACTATGCACATAGCTGGGGCCTTGCTATAAAGTATGAAATATACAAAAATAAAATTGAAACAGCAGATTACCCCCTGACAACAAGCAGAACCGAACCCTCTACAAAACAACAAACACTTCCTAATCCAGAAGGCTTTCACCTTGTGTTGTTCTTTTTCCCCCCAAGTGGGATGCTGTAGTACACCATGGAGCCACTAGTAGTCATCAACACAAGTAAACTGATTTCCATTTTATAATCTACTGCCTCAATTGATAAAAGAAAAACTGCAGGAGAGCTACTACAGAGATGCAAGAGGAGACATTCATCCAGAAGGGTAGAACCTGGGGGCAATTTTAGCCAGCATCAATCCTGTTCTTGAAGATTTTATAAGAAGACTACAAATATTGACTTTGGCCTCTGTAATCAGGCGTGGACTCACCCCTGCGGCACTTCCTGCTGGTCGTCCAGGGAATTAGCTCGTCAGCCTCCGGAGTGCCCTCTGCAGGCCAGGTGTCCCGCTTGTCTTTGGCCCCCGTGTCCCTCCCGGACCCCAGTGCCCTTGGCTTAGGTGCTGCCACCTCTGGCAGTACCCCACTCTCTCTCTGGGTCTCCCCACCCAGGGGAACCCCCACCCCCTATCCCAATGTTGCCTCAGTTGTGGCTACTGTCAGTCACCATCTAGCCCCCGCGCCCTGGGGCAGACTGCAGTCTATCAGCCAATCATCACTGGCAACAAGGGGTTTGGACTGGCTGCCTTTACCCACCCTCTGGCTGCCCCTGTGCAACCCCAATACCTATTTGGCCTAGGACCAGGCCCTGCAGCCTGGGGAGTTGCTGGCCTCGGGCTTCCCAGCCCCCAAGACCTTTCCCCAGCCCTGCCTTACTCTAGGTCCCCGGGTGAGCACCCTGCAGCCAGGCCTGTCTCTCTCTCCTGTCAGCAAGAGACTGCTCTGCTTTGACTACCCTGGACTTCTTATAAGGCTGCGTGGCTCAGTTTGGGGCGTGGCCCCAGCTGCAGCCACTTCCCCAATCAGCCAGGGATTTGCTCCTTTTTACCCAGCCCCAGCCCCCTGCAGGGCTTTTCCAACCCCTTCAGGGCTGGAGCAGGTGATCACCTCACTACAGCCTTTTTTTGTAATTCATCTTTTTCAGGAATACAGTTATGTCAGGGTTCCCTCCCCACTCTGAACTCTGGGATACGGATGTGAGGACCCGCATGAAAGACCCCCAAGCTTATATTCTACCAGCTTAGGTTAAAACTTCCCCAAGGTACAATTCCTTTCCTTGTCCTTGGATGGTATTGCTGCCACCACCAAGTGATTTACACAAAAATTCAGGAAAAGGGTCACTTGGAGTCCCTATTCCCCCAAAATATTCCCCCAAACCCCTTCACCCCCTTTCCTGGGGAGGCTTGAGAATAATGTGAATACCGACCAGACTCTTTGTTTCTAGGACACTGAAAATCAATCAGGTTCTTAAAGGAAGAACTTTATTTAAAGAAAAAGTAAAAGAATTACATCTGCAAAATCAGGATGGAAGGTAACTTTACAAGGTATTAAAAAGATTTAAAACACAGAGGATTCCCCTGTAGGCTCAGCTTCAAAGTTACAAAAATAAAACTACCTCTTAGCATAGGAAAAATTCACAAGCCAAAACAAAAGATAACCTAATGCATTTCCCTTGCCTACTTACAATTTTTGTAATTTTAGCTGGATCATTCCAGGTATATTTTCAGGAGATGTTGTCCCTTTTTGGCTTCTCTCTCTGTCCGGAGAGGTAACAAAGAGAGCACAAACAAAACTTCCCCCCCACATTTGAAAGTATCTTCTTTCCTTATTGGTCCTTTTGGTCAGGTGCCAACCAGGTTATCTGAGCCTCTTAACCCCTTACAGGTAAAGCGATTTAGTACAGCTCCCCAGGAGGGATTTTATGTTACCTTTACAAGTTATTTCTCATAAAAATTTGAATTTAGTAAGTTAGATCTCTATAATGTAAAAATGTAGTATTTTTCTATGTCTATGTTTTTGGCATGCCTCCAACTGAAAAGGTATTTAAAATGAAATTCTTCAAGTAATTATGTGATAATGGCTACCTTGTACAAGATTACATTTCATTAAATATCAGAGTGATTTTTTCCTCATTTGTCTGGTAAAGTAAGAGAATTTTTGACATTTGGATACTTCTTGTGCCAAAATCAAAGGGCTTTCATAAAGTGAAACATCTCACTATTTGAAAGCTCTAAGGCCATTTCTTTCTGTGATATTATTAATATGTTAGTTATAACTATTTGATCCAATCCTAGAGAGCACATTACAATTAACTATAGGGATTCATTACCTAATATTGCTTAACAAAAATCTTACATTGTCAGCCATCACCCTCATATCCTTACTGTTATTTCTAATGTCTTCAGAGATAAAAGAAAATCAAGATTTGACACTTTTCAATTCATAATCTTAGCATTAAGGATCCAGACTTCTGGTTAATGATGTCTGCTCTAAGAAACAAAACAATATCCTCTCTGCAACATACAGTACTGTGTCTTCTAAAATGATTGTTTACAGTGCACAACATTGGTTTTAAGGAGACTGTGAGGTGTCTTTGGAACTAATCTGAAGGTATGTTAACTATCGGTCTTGTGAAAAGATCAGCTACTGAGCAGAGGCTTGAGGCAGGAAATACAAAGTGAATTTCTATGGCCTGTGCTGTGCAGGAGGTCAGACTAGATGATCACAGTGGTCACTATTGGCCTTAAAAACATAAATCTATGAAGAGTAACAATTTTTTCTATGCTATAGATATTTAGAAAATAGTTTTTCATATGGTGTAGCAAACAAGATACAGGAGTCAAATTAATCCCTGCTATATTTTTGTTCACTTTGTTGGTGCTTACTCAGGACCATGGTGTGGAAAATGCTATGGGCAGCAAGGATCTTCTAGCAGTGACATGAGCTATCTGGAGATCAGACTTAAATGGGTTGAACGAGAGGGAGGGAAAAGTATGTCCTGGGCACTGATCTGTTGGGGTTGGTGGGAAGTTATGTAACAAGACTTTTGGACTAACCCACCCATTAGCAAGTATTTGCACCTTGCAGGGTTGGGTGAGTCTTCCTGATTCATTGTAGCAGGTGTTTCTCGTTAATTTCACTCTGAATACAAGGGAGGTGGAAATATCTCTTTAGTGAGAAAGGGTTAAGGTAGAGAGTTCTCCACAGGAAAACTCTAGAAGCAGCTAGGGTTAGAGAGAAAGCTTGGGCTGATTACTTTTTATTGTTGATAGAGCCATCAAGAAACCCACATTGCAGGAACTGGTAAAGATTGACTCCATATAGGGCTCGTCTTCACTGCCACAGAAGTTAGTACATGTGAGGTAATCCATTTGAGCTAGTCTTTCTGGAGTCAGAATGGAGGGACAGTGACACACTGTGAAATGCTCCACCTACATGGAGGGACTGGACTACCAGCTGATGAGTTGTAATTCAAATGGCTGCATTCATACTGCATTATTAGTTCAAGTGTCAGCAGCACTCATGCTTCAACCCCTCCCCTGATAAGCTAACTAGCTCAAGTTTAAAGAACTATGTTAGATGCTGGCTTGTGCCCAACCCATAAAGGGCTCACTGTCATGCACCAAGTATTTTTCTAAGCACACAGTTTTATTAACCAAACAGACACACAAATCAACACAAAAACAGTTCCTCAGTCCACCCTAGACTATAGTCTCACAGGGGAATTTCTCCTTTGGCTTTCTCAGTTCTTTCTGCTTGAGGACCTACCACAGGAGTGTTCCTTGCTCTTTAAACTGAGCACTGCGTCCCAGGGCTTTCTCCTTGGTGGCCCTTCCCCAGCAGATTCCCACTGCCTCTTTCCCCCCAGGGACTTTGGTAGCTTTTCCCAGGGAAGGCCCCCTTCTTTACTGACAGCCTGGCTTTTTATAGCCCCACTTACTGCCTTGCTCTCAATTTGCAAACTGGAAGCCCCTTTTCTAGCACAGGGAAGCTGGACCTACTTCAGTTACATGGGCCAGCCACCCTATGACACACCATTTAACTTGAACTAGACATGGAGGACAGGCGCTGGATTATGGGCAAAACTTGAGGTACAAAGCAGTGAAACCACACCCATAGCTGGCTAGATTCACTGCAATGCTCTGGAATGTCAGAGAGTCAAAGGCAATTAGTCTATAGCAGAGAAACTGGCTAGATTCTGTTCTGATCATGGTGGGAATGTCAGCTACTCAAACTGGTTTAAGAAGGAAAGATCAGCTAAAGATCAAATACTAACATAGTCAGATTTTTTCCCCGAAGTTGGAAGATATACTGCATGAGAAGAATTTCCTAATGACTTCTAGTTTTGATGTTATTTCTCAGTGTTTTATAGAGGAGAATGATTTTAAAATTTATACATGGGATGACATTGATAAGTGATCCATGAGTAAATACAGTCAAGCTATGAACAGTAAGTTGTATTAATGAGAAGTGGACACTGGAGTGGATACACTGTCTAATTGGATGAAATATAGATGCTTCAGAATTGTAGTGTTCATTGTTTTCAGTAATATTCATCTTTTGAAAAACAACAACACTTTCAGAGATAGGTTTACCATTCTGTACATGTTATATATACACATATACAATCATGTCGTGTTCTGAGATTACTAGAATGTCAGAATGGCAATATGAGTTATGGATAAATTAACAGTCCATGGCTTTAGCTCTTAAATTCCCTTGTTTTGAGGTTGCAACACAGCATTTGTATTTATGTAATTTTAGTTTAAATATCCCATTCCTTCTCTTGCAAATTTCACTGACTTAAAAGAAAGTATACTTTGGTCTAATATCAGTTGCTGGATTTAGTGTGCAGGGGCTGGGTGGTATTGGTGACCTATGATAATCTGGTGGTGCCTTCTGGCCTTAAATTCTATTAATCTAAAAGTAGCAGTTAAGCCCATTAATGACCACTAGCACCACTATCATTACCACTCATTTAAGATTGTAGAAGACTGATTCATAATGAAAAATATATACATATATAGCAAGTTTCCATCTCTTTGTTGTGGTAACGTGGGATTTGTTATGCAGCTCAGCAAGAAACGCTATATCACTAGAGAGGGAGAAATTAGAACCTGAATATTTTTCCATTTCTTTTTCCTTCTTAAAAAGAGGGAAGTTGTTGATTAAACTCCCAGCGGCTAGAAGGAACTTCAAACGTCATTAGCATAATAAGAGACAGTCTGTTGCAAAGATGTTTGGAAAGTATAAAAGACATATATAATAAAAATACAGCTTTTATGAATTACTTGAACTACCAAAAGAGAGACAGGTTACAGAGATACAAAATGTGCCAGGTTTTGAGTATTGATTGATGCTTAGCTACTGTATCAGACCCATGGCCTAATACAGTCAAGTTTCAGTCAGTGGTTAGAATTCAAATCCCAGGACATCTCATCTGCAGCATTGATACTAATAGTTTCTTTGAAACTTGTCTCGTCAGATTATCTTTGCTATAAATCACCTCAAAGATTGTATTTTGACTCTTGTGTTAAAAAATTATATTTGCTTTCTTTGAATAGTCTAGCTATTTAGTTTAATGGCAGGAACATTTGCCAAAACAGCAAGCTTTATGCAAATATTTCAGAGAATTAGTGGGGAAAAAATCAAATTCAGAACTATGAGGAAGATAGTTGTTACTTTTCATGGTTTGCGTGAGTGTAAACAACTCAAAACTACTCAAATTTCAAGCAATAAATAGAATTACCTGCTCACAAGCAAGCAACAGGGCCAAGAATTATTTACAGAAATGTGGAATGATAAACAAATTCCAAAGTTTCTGCAATCTGTTCATGGAAAATTTACATACAAAAAGCAGGATTTATTCATCCAATTGATTGATAAGAATGAGTTTTCCAAGAGCTCTCGAGCTGTGACAGTCTTTTTTTGTTCTGTTTTTGTACAGCACCTAGCACAACAGGCTCCTGGTTTATGAGTGACCTACTTTCATACAAAGAATAAACAAAATAATACATGTCTGTCCAAAGGCAGGACTGAGAGGACTCTGTCAACATTCCACTCAAGCTGTGTGGACACTCTGGTTTACTTATTTGGGTATGTCTACACTGGAGCTGGAGATGTGATTTGCAGCTCCTGTAGACATACCTGTGCTACTTTAATCTAGTTAGCTCACTAAAAATAGTGGTGAGGATGTAGCACCACAGGCTGTAGCATGGCCTGCACATGCCCTCCTGGCCCCCTGGGTATGTATTCACTTGTGCAGTCCATGCTGCAGCCTGCACCATTGTGTCCTCACCACTATTTTCAGGATGACTATGAGCTACCAATGTGATGCGGCCATGAAAAAGACTAATGCAGTCCTAGGATGCATTAGGTGAAATATTGCCAGTATAGATAGGGAAGCATTAGTACCATTATACATGGCATCGGTGAGACCTCATCTGGAATAGTGTGTGCAATTTGGTCTCCCAAATTTAAGAAAGATAAATTCAAACTGGAATAAGTGCAGAGGTCTACTAAGGTGATCCGAGGAATGGAAAATCTACCTTAGGAGAGGAGACAAAGAGATTGGCTTGTTTAGCCTAATCAAAATGAGGCTGAGGGGAGATCTGATTGGTCTCTATAAATGTATCAGAGGAATAAATACCAGGGAGGCAGAGTTATTTAAGTTAAGTGCCAATGTGAACACAAGAACAAATGGATATAAACTGGCCATCAACAAGTTTAGACTTTAAGTTAGGCGAAGGTTTCTAACTATCAGAGGAATGAAGTTCTGGAATAGCCTTCCAGGGGACCACTGGGGACAAAAAACCTAACCGGTTTCAAGACTGAGCTTGATAAGTTTATAAAGGGGAGGGTATAATGGGACTGCCTACAACGGGATGTTGCCAATCTGTGACTGCTAGCAGCAAATATCTCCAACAGCCAGTACATGGAGAAGGCTCTGAGTTACTACAGAGAATTCTTTCCCAGGTGTCTGGCTGGTGGGTCTTGCCCACATACTCAAGGTCTAATTGATCACCATATTTGGAATTAAGGAATTTTCCCCTGGGTCAGACTGGCAGAGACCCTGAGGGGGTTTCGCCTTCCTTTGCAGCATGGGGCATGGGTCACTTGCAGATTTAAACTAGTGTAAATGGTGGATTCTCTGTAACTTGAAATCTTTAAATCATGATTTGAGAACTTCTGTAACTCAGCCAAATGCTAGGAGTCTACTTCAGGAGTGCGTCGGTGAGGTTCTGTGACCTGTAATGTGCAGGAGGTCAGACTAGATGATCATGATGTTCCCTTTGGGCCTGAAAGTCTATGAGTAGCCTTTGAGGACTACATGACAATATAAGCAAGTAACAAACATGCATAGTACTGCAAATTTCTAAACAAACACATACAACACCATGAGAGATACACAGGCCTATGCAAAAAACAATAAAACCCACATATAAAATCAGTGCCTCAGTTTCCTCACCACTCCCAAAGCCCTTTGGGATTTGGTCAGTGTATTTTCAGGGGTCAGGATTGCTTCTTTCTCCTCAGCCTTGTTGGATCCCCTGTTTCTCTCTCTACAGGGGTGAGTCCATATTATAAAGTTGTAGTCCCATGTGTCATGTGGTCACACTGAGTTGCTTCAGTTGTTTGATTGTGAAATATGACAGTCAGGGTCCAGAGACCCCAAGGGGAAAACAGAAGGTTTCAACTCCAAAAATAAGCAGCTATTCAACTAATTGAATACTGTTATTGTATCACAAAATATAGCAAGTAAGGTCTTTTATAAAAGTTTGTAATGTACTGAACTGGATGATTATGAGATATGTATACAGACTGGTTATGAATTTATGTATTTGTGTATTTCCCCCTCTGACTAACCAGGAGTCACTATGGACTAAGAGACAAAAGTCTTTTAAAAGACTATAATAAAGCAATGGGAGAAGAGAAAGTAATTTTATGATTTTGGAACATGCTGGCAATGGTGCATGCAGTCTTGTTATTTTTGTGTTCTAATATAATTTTCTCCTATTGTGATTCCACTGTAAGACTGTAATTGAAAGTAAATTTACATGAAAATAGTATTTCTGATGCAGAAAGTAAGACTACAGCAATCAAAATACTCTATAAACATAGCAAGCTACACATTATCTGCTTATGCAACTTGTGTTATATCTGAAGAAATCAATATCCACCAAAAACTTTGCTAAACTACTCTTGATATATTATAAAAAAAACTAATGATTTTTCCAAGTCACAGCTTTTCAGAGACCAGAGTTACATAACCAGAATTTTTTAGTATACAGCTACTTTCAAACAGTAGGCGTCATGCTGGCAGTTATGCTAACAAGTGGAGTCATTCCAAACCCTGTTAGTATTCATTTAAAAGATTTCAATAGTACTTAAAAGGACATTTCATTTAAAATGACTATGTCTTGGTTTGATCTGGTAATTAAGTGACATGACCTTGCCTTTTTAGTCAGACTGAATTCCGGGGTTTGTTTGCTAACTCATGACCTAATATCTTAATACACACCAAAGAAAAAGGATAGGAAGTTTAAGAGGAAGTTAAAACTTCATGACAGCATGCCTCAGAAGAACTCCTCTAGTTTGTACAAACCATTCAAATTTTAGTATTTCCTCTGGAGGAGGATGGGGGGAACACGGAGACACAAGGGGTGAACTCCACAAAGCAACTTAGTTTTCAAAGTTAGATGCCTATGTCCCCATGTGTGGCACTACTGCCATCCACAAAACTCCCACTTGGCTGCTGCGTATCCCTGTAGGAGCCTAAATTCACTCAGCATTTAACTTTCCACTGTAACATTTTCCTAGGCACCTAGGTTTTAGACCTTGGGGCATTCACACTGCTGTTTCCCTCTAGGCATCTGGATGCCTATCTCCCATCTAAGCCCCAGAGTGATTCTCCCCCCAGGGAAGATGGGAAGATAGTAGTCCAGTGGCTACGGCATCCATCTGCATTGTGGGAGACCCCAGGTCCAGTCCCTCTGCTCCACTCACTCTCATTATTTATCCACTGTGGAACAGATTCAACAAGAAAGATTGAGGGATCCCTGCATCAGATTATCCCATAGCTCAGAAGCTAGGGCACTCTCCTGAAATGTCAGATACCCAAATTCAAATACCTTCTCTACATCAGGGAGAAGGGGGAAATTAACCTCAGTCTCCCACAGCCCAGACAAGAGCTCAAACCACTGAGCTAAAAGTTGTGAGTGGATTCTCTTCCAGCCTGTGTGCGTAGTGTGGGGCAAGCATCTAACATAGGGCCTAAATTGCCTGACTCCAGGCAGTGGGTTCTGTTCATGGATCTCAGAGACAGACACTTTCCTGAAGCCTGGATTTAGGCAACAATCTCAGAGGGGGTGGAGCTTAGCACACACCCTTTCATCAGCACTTTCCTTTGGCTAGCTTAGGCAGCCCACACCCAGCATGTTGGGTTTTTTAATAGATTGCATTCTAAGGCTCCTCCCCCCACCAATTCGTTGTATGGGGAGTCTAAGTGCCTAACTCAGCTTTGTGGATCGCAGTGCTGTTCCTGTTACTTTTTTAGGCACCCAGAAGTTAGGCACTGTGTCACTCAGTGCTGCAAAGCCTAAGTCCCTTCGTGGATCCCACCCAAGGAGTCATGCTAAACTTTCTTAATAAAGAAAATGACCCTCACAGCTGATTCTTAGTTGATCAGTCTTGGAGGTGTTGACAATGAAAGAGACTGAACTATTCTGTTTCCTACTAATGTACAAGACAGCCAAAAAAGTTAATTTAGAAAATGTTTCCATGGAACAGGAAGACTGTGAAGAAGGAGCACCTTAATTCCAACAAGCAGAGGACACACCATACCATAACTCATATCAGGCTGACACACTCATTGGCCCATCTCACTGTTGTCAAAATCTGTATCTAAAAGGTGTCATGGAAGGTGTCATATGCAAATTATAAGACTCTGCTCATTAATATTATTGTGTGGTGTATGCACAGGTGGTGTATAAAGAATACTAGATGATTGCTAGAAATATGTTTTCAAAATGTGTTTGGCAAGCAGTGCCTAAGTGCAGCCTGTCCCAGACAAAAGAATACTGTGTTTGACAGTGTAGCCAATGTAAATTAAGTAAGGTGAGGCCAGAAATAGTGAAAATACATTTATATAGAAGGTAAACAATGCCATCAAACTGGCAAGTGGCAGAGATGTCCACTTAATGATCATGAAGGGGGGACAGAGGCTGTAGCCCCAGGAAGTCATCCTGGCTCCTGAAACAGAGACAAAGGACTTTGGAAAATATAAGTACAAATAAAAAGCCAATCTAAATAATGCATACCTCTAAATCCCTCTGGACAATAGATCTAAACCCTATGCAATGATCAATGCTCCCAAAGGGTTGTTTCATTACAACTAGCTCCCATTTGTAGTGTTAGCAGCTGCAAGTATTTTTCAAAGAGCAATGGACAATTTATTCCAAGGCATGCCACATGTCTGTGTATACCTTGATATCCTGATTACAGGGGAATCTGACTCAGAACACTTGCAAAGCTTGAAGCAGGTACTTCAAAAATTGACTGATGCAGGCATGCACCATAAGAGTGAGATGTGTATTTTTCAGGCCGCTGAAGTCATTTACCTGGGACACAAAATTGATGTAACTGGCTTACATCAGGTAGAGGAGAAAGTATGGGCCATTACTGAGGTGGCCTCAGTGACCATGGATGAGGCTTCATGTAGACTATGCTGGTCCATTTATGGGGAAAGCATATTTATAATAGTTGATGTTCATTCAAAATGGATTGGGGTATACATAATGCCCTCCTCTACAGCTGAGCCTATTATCTGATAATAGTATTATCTGATACTACAACTATTATCAGAAATCCATTATGCACCTGCTACTGATCAAGGACCACAGGTGTTTCCATTGTGCCGGTCCAGATGATTTCCTAAATTTGGATTTGTAATAGTAAGGTAAACATGCTAGAGAGGGCAGAATAATCCTTTTAATTGCTTGAAGATTAGGGTAATCTACTCCAATTTTTTAGTTAGGATGTTTTGTTGTTATAGTATTAATGATTTAAGTTTATTGCTAATGATTTAAAGGAGAAGTGTAAGGAAATTGTAGATATTTGTTATTCTTATTGCCAGCAGGTGGCCAATGTGAGAATAGCTATTTTACTGTTAGAACCCATAAGGCTCTCCAAAGCATGCTCCAGGGGGTTGAGGGCATGTGTGTGAAGAAGTTTTTCCAAGGCTGATTAGTTGTCTATGTGAACCTGTACCAGAATAAAAAGATCTCCTTTTTCAGTTTTCATCTGTTTTGGGTCTCTATATACTACAATAACAATACAGATTTTGCCAGCTTCAGAATACCATTACCCAAGAAGAGAATCATAGCTAGTGATATGACATGAAAAGTTGGCAGTATTTCATTTATTCATTCATAACCCAACACTTGAGCTAAAATTAATAACTATTTTATAAATACATCCTATAGAAGACTGCCTGTTTTCATAAAGCTCTTGCACATTTTGAAAGAACTATTTCAAATTCTATGCTTCATATGAATCTGCTGTAGTATTGTGCACATGTGTTGGCCTGAGGGCCCATATAATGCACCACTGGTTACTGGAGCACAGTCTAGGGAAAATATGACTAAGAATAACCTTGTCCCCACCCCTACATTTTTTCCCTTTAGCAAGTAAATTCATTTGGAAGTTTTCTTCTGCAACAGGTTCTGCAAATATGACTATGGCTAATAATTGGGAATGACTGGTGCTTACATTTGCATGCTTGAGAATGTTATTGCTTCTCTATTGTGAATACTGTATGGAATGATACATTTTATTCTAATATTTTTCCCCTAGAGATAGCGGCATGATATTGTGAATTTATAAAAGGAATGCAAATCTTTTCAGAGCTCTCAATTTCTTTGAAATGTGTCTTTTATGAGTTTTGTTCTCTCTCCATTCCCCCTGAATGTTTCTCCTTTGGGAGTTTCAGATATTTCTTGGGCTTACGTTATGAACTTGTCATATTTTTTATACAAAAGGAATTTATGAGTTAAGGGACAAGATTCTCCCAATTTTGTTGGTCACCTAGTTACATTGGAAAGGATGCACCTAGTCCACTTGAAGTATTTGTTGGGAGGATGAGGGAAACTAATCTGGAAACCTTGGGCTATGCAAGTGACCATGGTGAAAGTAACTTGGTTGCGATATGGGAAGAACTCACTGGGTGGAATCCTGACCTCTGCCAAGTCAATGGGAGTTTTGCCATTGACTTCAGTGAAGCCAGGAGTTTCACCCCGTGCCTTTACTCAGAGGCTAAAAACAATGGTGAGTAGCAGTGGAGTTACACACTCTAAGTAGCCTAGAGCAGACAGAAAAAGGTTGGTGAGGTTCATTTAAAACTATCTTGCTAATGAAGTACTTCTCTTCCGGGTGCCTGGCCCTTCTCTCCCCCCACCCCCCAATGTTCCTTTTATATTGCTTTGTTGATGGGCTCTCAGACAATTTCCTTCTTCCCCCTCCTCCAGTTTCCCCAACAGCTAATCCTCCCTTTCATTCAAACTGAAGATAGGTGCTGAATCTTCTTGAAAGGGTTAGGAAAATCATTTAACATTTTTATGAGTGTGGGATGAAATATTCATTGGAAATCCCACCCTCCCAGTTAAATTCATCCCCACTTAATATATCGAGAAACAGGGACTCAAAAAAGATATGTGATTAATTGAAGTTACACAACAAGTTAGTGACAGAACCTGTAGTGACTGGTTGTAAAGGCATGTGCCAGGCCCGTATGCCACCCCTTCCCCTGCCCCTGTGGGACTGCAGATATGCCCTGCCTTAATTTGCAGTTGGGGGCAGTGTTGGCTGTTAAATTGAACCTAAGGCAAGGAGAAGCCAACACACACTAACCAAACAACATGTCCGCTTTTAATAAGGTCTCAGGACAGGCATAATTACAATAGACAGTTCATCAGTACCCTAGTTCAGAGTTCCTAAAATTAATGTTCACAAAACAAAGTCGGAGTCAGGTTTGGCCAGTGTCCTGGATCCTGAGAGAGAAACCCTCAACCACTGCAGCCCGCATAACTCTTATTCCCTTCTCCGCTTTCTGGTCCTCCTTAAATAGCTCAAGTCCGGGGTTGGGCAGGGAGACTTCTTGATTATCCTCAAGTTGCAGGTTGTATGCTCCAGTCTGGCACTTAAAGGGGTAGTACATACCTACAGTTAGAAATGGGAGAAGAATCCATGGGGATCTTTATTACCTACCAACTCATGGCTGTGAACATCTTAGCTCCAATTAATGTATTGATTTCCCAATTTGTAAGACAGAGTTTTGGGGTGCATTCCATCGCACACTGACATGAGCTGAAGGGCTCCCATTGAATACTACAGGCACTGATTGCCACCAAAGGGACTTACCTGGCAGGCACGGTAGTGTAGTGGATTAGAAATAGGGCAGGGCATTCAGAAGACTTTGGGTCAATGACAGACCAAGGTCTGACTTTTTACATGACCTAAGGCAAGTCATTTACTGCCTGAACCTCAGTTTCTCCATCTCTCCAATGGGAGAAGTAATATTTCATTTCACGGAGTATGGTGAAGGCTAACAAAATAATATTTGTAAACTGGGGATATATGAAAAACATTATTAAAGCTAGTCTGCAGTAGAAGTGGGTATATCTACACTGCAATAAAACACTGGCAGCTGGCCCAAGGTGACTTGGGCAAGTGGGGCTCATGATGCGAGGCTATAAAATTGCAAAGACTTGTGTGCTTACAGTTAAGGACATGCAAATAGTCACATTGACATAAGTGGGACTATTCATACACTCATAATTAAGAGCTTGCATAAGTCTTCCCAGAATTGTGGCCTAAACCTTTATATACAAAAGGGCTTTCCACGCAGCAAAGTAGTTCTGATAACTCTTCTCACACCTCTAATTTTCATCACTAACTTTGGCATTAACCAAAATATTTATACATGGATTATCCAATATAGCGCCATCAGAAGTAAGTGCTTAATTACTGGACTGTAATTTACATGATAAAGAATGGATGATGCTGACTGAACAAAGACTAAAAGAGCAATTCAGTATTTCCCCAAGTAGGCTTTGAACAAAAGTGTAAACATGTGTACAATTCAGATATAATTCTGCTATTTATGGGCTAGTCATGGTGCCACAGATAAAGGGCCTGAGGGATGAGATACTGGGAACTAGAGCTTCAAAAAAAAAATAAAAAAGCTTTGTATTTTAATTGGGGGGGTGGGGTTCTCATGGATGCTACTTGGCTCACATTCCCCACTCTCACCTCTGCCACCAATGAATGATGCCACCACCAGAGAAAGCAGATATACCCCATTTTAACTGGGATAATAAATTCCTCCCATTTTTAAGAAATTAAATTGAGCTAAAATGAGAGATATGATAATATAGTGAAGCCAAGAGCATTTGATCACTAAAGCAAAGAATCAGCCTGATGGGAGCAGCATAGCAGAAAATGGTGACTTGTTAAATCACGTGTAGAAACTGCTTACAAATATGCCAGCCATAGCACCAATCCTGCAAGCACATATTTAACTTTGCACACAGAAGTAGCAACCTTGACTTTGTCATTATCACAAATTGCAGACATGCTTAAGTGTTTGTAGGATTAGTGCCCATGTTTCCATTTCAGTTTTTTTAACCTCTCTGTACAGATATTCATCAGTTAAAGAAGTTTAGATTTCTTGTTTAAAATATGCCACTATTCATTCACATCCCTGTCAGCTGCTAGAAACTCCTTGAATCACACTGATCCTTAGCTGAAGGGTTTTCTTTCCGCCCCTCCCCCCTCCGTACAAAGTCCTTTGTGGAGAGATGTGAATATCTTGCTAATGAGGTCTAACATCCACCATCACATCCATACATTTGTTTCTGCATGATTTGAACCATTATTTATTTGCCCTCAACTCCATTTTTGTCCTCTCCTGCCATGCACTTCTCTATATTATAAACAGATAATAGTCATGTTAATGCTGAACCTAAAACATAGGTGAAGGGTTGGGAGAAAACAAAAACTGATGTGATTAATCAAAGAAAAATAGGAAATACCAGAATTAAGGTTGTCTGTGCAAATTTAATTCAACTCTCTTGTGCTTATGCAATAGGACACAGTCTTTAATTACAGGATAACATACTTTTCCCCCCGCCTCTGTCAGTGCATAGGATAAATTTGCTCTGGGGATAAATCAAGGTTGTGTGTTGAAGGATGCTGTTGTCTGTATTATTATTTGTATTACCATAATACCTAAGAGCCCTAGTCATAGGCCAGGACTTCCTTACGCTAGGTGCTGCACAAACAGAACAAAAGGCTGGTCCCTGTCCCAAGGGGTACAATCTAAGAATAAGGTGAGACACAAAAGATGGGGATGGGAGTACACGGAAACAATGAGACAGTACTGGTCAGTGTGATAGGCAATAGTTTCTGCACACCAAGTCAGTTTTTTGTAGGCATCATGGCAAAGTAGGGTTTTGATAAGGGATTTGGGGATGGACAATGAAGTAGCTTCATGGATATTTACAGGAAGTTCCTCCCAAGCATGTGGGGTAGCATGAGAGAAAGTATGAAGGTGCTTGTCTGAAAATGTAACAAATGTGTGATGGAGGCTGGCACCAAGGGAGGTTTCTTTCCTCCCCCCACTGCCATTCCCTGTTACCTTCTGCCCCAAAGTCCAAGACTTCTGTCTGCTCGTCCAGCCAGTCCCAGTTTCCCCCTCCTAGTTCTTCAACCAATCTCTCTCTCCTCCCCCCAACCTCCAGTCATCCTCCACCCCCACCCACACCATACCCCTACTGGCTCCTACTCCCAGTCTTGTTCCCTGGGCTCCACATCCTATCTCAGTCTCCCTCCCCACCTCCTTGTCATAATATTTGTTCACCTTGTCCCAGTTCTCCTTTCACCCCAGCCTCTTATCAAATCTGTCTCCCTTTCTCCATCCTCTACTGGTTCCCGATTCCAGTCTCTTTGTCCAGCCGGTCTCCCACACACTCTTTCTAATCTGAGTGTCCCTCCGAAACCTGGCACCCAATCCCCCATTGGGTAGGTTTTAAAATTAGGAACATTATGTTTAAAAACATGAAATCCCAATAAACATACATTTTAAAATTTGGATCATACCAATTTCCTCTGATTGTTTGTTTGTGATACAAGATTTGCCGATCACTAGCACTAGTGAAATTGGTAATTTTCCAAAGAAATTAATTAATACTCGGTAAAAGAGGTGCCTTGAGGAATGCACTTTAACACAACACTGTTATAATGCACCAGGCCATTTCCCTACTCAGAGCAAGTAGCTGTGCAGCTTTTTGCTACTCCCACAACCAGCGTAGCTGTGGAACACTTCCTTTCCTGTCTCCCTCAAGTTCAGGGTCCTGGAAGAGCCAATAAATAAATCATGCATTGAAGATGTGACTGATAATGCATAGCAACTAATTCCAGTTACAAATATCATTAAATCCTAACCTTTATTTTTGTAATCAGTTATCCACACCAAAATGTGTTCATTCTAAAAATGTAAGTTTCACATTTTATCTCAAAATTGCCTTTGCATTATTTAGTCTGGTTCTTCTTTATTATTATTAATTATATTTATTACAGTAACATCTAGAGGCCTCATTCAAGATTAGGCCCTCCATTGTGGTAGGTGCTGCATATACATATAGTAAGAGACGTTCCTTGCCCTGAAGAGCTTACAGTTTAAGTCCCTGACCCTCCATAACATAAAGTTATGTATGTGCTTAACTTTAAAAAAACAAGGGGACTACCCACAGGAAAAGGGACTACTGTCAAATTCAGTAAAACGTTTAGACAGGGTCTTAAGTCTCACAGAATTCAAATCCTCCACTAAAATCAGGATTGAATTCAATGGTACATAATATATGGTAAAAGTACTTTGCTGAATAAGGGCCCCAAGAAGCTAATGAGGCAAGATAGGGTAAATTACATTTTACAGACATGTTGCAATTCACTTGTGTGAATTTCAGTTCACACTTGTACAATGCAGATATATTTGTTAATGTTTGAAAAAAAAAAGTTTATTCCCTTTGAAAATGAGTATTTCCTTTGAAATGAATACTTATGAAGTAGCCTTTGCCTAACCAGGAGCCTGGCTAATATTTTATCACATATCCAGACATTTTTCTGACCTTATTTTCTTTTATGCTGTCCTTGAAGTTTTTTTCTTTTTGCAGTATAAAAATCAAGTGAATATTAAGTGGTCAAACACTGTACTAATGTATTCCAATGTTGTACTAATATATTCCCCATGGATTAATTAAGAAGAAATATAGAATTTACCATTGTACAGGATTTCTCCACAACCTTGTCTTTTATAAAGAAAAGAGTTTTCTAAAAATGTTGATTTATTAACTTTACTACCCTTTCATATATTAAAAATGTCAAGTTATTTTCCCCTTATGTATCTTGAACTAGTACTGTGGAAATCAAGACAACCCAGATAAATAATTTCTTTTGAATAATAAGATTAATTTGTGAAGAGATACTTATATTATTAACTTGTAAGCAGACAAAAACAAGTTGAATTTTAGACAAATCATTATTCATAATTTTCTTTTTTACTTGATGACTGATAAAGTTGCAAGTAAAACAAGTAATTCCTGCAATCAACTATTGTAGAACCATTTTTAGACCTGTGGGATAATTGAGGGGAAAGTAATTATCCAGGACACGTGCCTTCTCAGTTTCTTCAATGGAGCCTAAGATGATATCATATAGGAGACTGGAGATGGAGGGCAGAGTGTCTCTTCCATGAAGATACCATGGAGTGCCCAGTGAAAAATCAGTCCATAATCTTATAGACACATGTGCCTTTAAGTGCATGGTCATTCCACTGAAGTAAGTTTTGACAATGAATTTAGTGATGGCTGAAGTATTGATACAATTCAGTGTTGCCAACTCTTGCAGTTTTATCACAAGTCTCAGAATATTTGATCTTAAAACCCCAGCTCCTAGAGACTTGTGAATCCATAAGAATCTCAGCTTTCATTAAGAAAAAAAGTTTATATTTCTTGTTAGTGTGGAGAAAAGCTTGAAAATGCGATCCAAGTACACTCTAGCAGTCCAAAAACCACAAGGTGAAAAACCATGTCTTTTATTTTCGGTTACTTTAGAGACAAATCCCTGATTGTCCCATAATTACTAGAGAGTGAGCAGGGAAGTAAACACAGTAGGAATTGTTCCTCTTATTAGGGCCTCTGTCAGGTATTTTTACTACACTGTATATTCTCATTTTTGTTCATCATGATGGATATGTGATATCCTCCAATACTGATTTTGAAAATACAAACTTACAAAGAATTTCATAAAACTGGCTTTTATCATACTGTATATACACTAGACATAATTGCATGGTTAGCAGGCTTTAAATTTTCAAACAAGGTTTTTGCTCCCAATTTGCAAATTTCAATTAAATCTCACCTTCCATTAAATGTTTTAGGATGCCGGTCATTGCAAAACTAGCTGCTGAATCACCTGGGATAAGAGTGTAAACTACACCACACCTAATGTCCAGTTTAGAAGTTAAAACTCATAGATTCCAAAGCCAGAAGGGACCATTGTCCCTGTATATAACACAGGGCCATAGAACTTCCCCGAAATAATTCCTAGACCATATATTTTAGAAAAACATCCAGTCTTGATTTTAAAAATGATCAGTAATGGAGAATCCAAGACCCTTGATAAATTATTCCAACGGGAAATTCAGGCTGTATTTGCCGAGCTTCAGCTTCCAGCCACTGGATCATGTTATACCTTTCTCTGCTAAATTGAAGAGCCCATTATCAAATATTTGTTCCCCATATAGGTACTTACAGACTGGGATCAAGTCACCTCTTAACCTTCTTTCTGTTAAGCTAAATAGATGGAGCTCCTTGAGTCTATCACCGTAAGACAGGTTCATTCTTGTAGGTCTTCTTTGAACCCTCTCCAATTTTTCAACATCCTTTTCCTTTGTACATTGTAGACACCAGAACTGGACAGAGTGTTCCAGCAGCAGTATGGGTGCTGGAACAATTTGTATAGTGGGGGTGCTGAGAGCCATTGAACCAAACTGTAAACCCTGTATATAATGAAAACCACTTCAAGCCGAGGGGTGCTACAGCACCCCCCACACTCCTAGTTCCAGCACCTATGAGCAGTGGTCACACCAGTGCCAAATACAGAGGTAAAATAACCTCTCTACTCCTACTTGAGATTTCCCTGTTTATGTATCCAGTGATTGCATTAGTCCTTTTGGCTTCATCATCTCACTGACAGCTCATGTTCCTACCTTGTAGGGTCCTAGAACCCAGGAAGCAGCCCAAGCCCAAATGTCTACACCTCAATTAAACAGCACCTTAGCACAAACCCCATGATCCTGAGCCTGCTGACACGGGCCCGCCATGGGTATTTAATTGCAGTGTAGACATACCCATAGTGCACTATCCTCCTCTCAGTGGACAGTGTGTAGAACAAACTCATAGTGAGGGAGTAATACTATATATGATTTTAACTCCAATGTAATATCACACAAAGCATTTACATCTCTCTCTTTGCTCTCTAGGTTAAATCTGAAAAAAATATATATTCATAGTATTTTTACCCTACTTTACCACAACATCCTTAAGCCTTTAAAATAAAAAATACAGTGCGTCTCTGGTAAGAGTATAAATCTAAAATCAAATTCATTTATAGGAATATATATTTATATTTCTGCAAGGAGTGACTAGGCAGGAAAGATTTCTCTATATTTTTGATGCTCTCATCAACTAAGGCATAACTTTCATAGAACATTTGGTGAAAATAATAGGGATTTTACACTTGTAATAAATAGCATAACTTACATTGTTTATACACATGAGCCATGCACAAAGACATAAATAATGGAGCAGGGAAATATCCAAAAAATAAGATGCAGCAGAATGTCTTTTCATATGGTGCATTTTAATCTACACTTAGACCATCTTTTTCTTATTGGCCACACAAGCAAAAGGTCAGGATCTCAATTTCTATTTTGTGTTTCGTTTCCACATTCTGAAAATCATTTGTTATATGTGCAGCAAATTGAGAACAAACAAATTGTTAGCAATTTGAGCAGCATTAAAAATGCTAGTGCATTGCATTGCTCATGCTATTACTAGAGAAATAGTATATAGAGTAATAAAAGACTGACTCCTAATGCAAATGATGTTATAAGATGACTGAATTATGGTTCATATGCCATCTTAAATCTATCATTTCCTGTCGAGTACTTAACCATGTAACCTTAACATTACCTTAACATTCAGAAAAGTGTTAAAAATGTTAAGATTACAAAATCAAACACTTACAAGTTAGGAAATGACAGAATTGAGTTTGCCTCTGCTAATGACCCACATTAGACGATTAGTTGGAAAGATAGATAGATAGATAGATAGATAGATAGATATTCACTATGGAGCACTTGTGCTGCTATATTAATAACTTCCATAAACCTCATAGAAGCCCACTGACATTTCAGAGGTGTTATCTGGACAAATTAATGACTGAAGCTCGGTGAATTTGCATTAAATTGTACAAGCATATGTCAAATCAGAGCATATATTCTAATCAACCACAGTACATCAGGGAAGAAAAATTATGAGTTAGATTGTGCCTGGTTCTTACACAAGTTTGTGCAGGGACAAGAGTGCAAGGGGCTTTCTCTCCCCATAACCCTCCTCTCCCCCAGCCACCTTTGATCAGGAACAATTACAGCTCCTGTGCCCAGGGGAGTGTAGAGACTGCTCACTTCTATTATTAGATATTTGATTATGGGATAGAGCTTACGGGCCTACCAAGAATGGGACCCCATTCTACTAAACACTGTTTGAACATGAAATAAGGGACAGTCCCTGTTGTAAAAAGCTTAGTCTAAAGAGAGAAGACAGACAAAACTTAGGGGAACAGAGATACAACATATAAGCAAAGTAATTGTTTGAAAAGTTCATAATAGTTCTGTGGTTTTGGGGACAGGGGGTTCTATGTGTTTAGGGGGAGGAGGGTATGTTATTTAAATTATTTGGGTGGCACTTTGTTAGGAATCTGTTAGCTAAATGGAAGGGAAAGAGGCTGCAGAAGGGAGGGAAGGAAAGTCAGGGAAAAAAGGAGGGGAAGATAGTGGCAGGTGGAATGTGCGACTAAAGTTCCAGCTGGGATTTTGCCCCTTGAGTACAGACAGGTGACAGTTTTGGATGAAAAAAAAAATTTGCAAGAAAAATGCACGGTCAGTTCGACCAAAATGTTTCATTAATTGGTCTCAATTTTGGTGAATTGTTTCAGTTGAAATGAAAACAATTCAGAACTGTCCAAACAAACCACTTCACTATTGTAAAAAATGAAACATTTCAATTTTTCAGGATAGATTCAAAAAAGGGTTTAGGCATCATTCCTAGATGATCAAGAGTTGGTGTCCCCCCATATAACCTTTAACCAGTGGTTAGCTCGCTCACATGGGATGTGGAAAACCAGGTTCAAGTCCCCCCTTCCAGAGAGTGCTATGGTTATTCTGGTGCAAGTTTCTCTGTCTCGCCTGTTGAAGCTGTTCCACTTTGTATAAAATAACTGAATTTCTGTTGGGCCACAGAAAGGGTGAGAATGATTCTAGAAAGAGTGGGAATGACCAGGCTCAATCAGTGCTTAAGTAATGCCAGAACGCTTCAGAATACCCTTCTGGCATTGTTTTTTTTTTTTTTTGTTTGTTTTGTTTTTTTAAGGAGCTAGAATGCCATTTTCTGGTACTTTTCCTGGTCCCTAGCCAGACAGCTCTTTGACTGCAGAGTCAACAGGTGTCAGTGTCAAACCTAGGCAGGGGGCTACTTGGCAGCAGGTCAGCACATAGGTTGCTGGGGTCACTGCAGCCAGGACTAGGCAGGGGAGTGCTGGGGGAGCCCAGGGAGAATTGGGTAGTGGGGCCACCCTGACAGCTGAGGCCCCTCTGGGAAGCAGGCGCTGGGCACAGATATGGGGGAGGGAGGTACAGGACAGGCTCTGCAGGGAATCACCTCTTGCTCTATGGGGATCCCCTACACTCTGGCCGGTCTGCTTTCAGACTCTAAGTGTTTCTGTCTCCCAGGCCCACTACCTACAATGCCTTCTTTGGCCTCCCAGGTTCACCTCCCGAGGGTCGATCTACATCTTTTCTCCTTACAGTCCTTTCCTGTAACATGCCTCCCCTTTCTGAGCTCAAAGATTCCCTAACTCTCTTGGTAGAGAGCCCTTCTCCACATTTCACCCCCTGCAATCTGCAAATGTCTAGATTTTGGACAGCCTTCCTCCACATCTCCTTCACTCACCCTAACTAATTCTGAGGCAGTTTCTTATATAGTCCTGATTGCCACATGCCCCCTCTCTTGATCCCATAACCACTCTGGGACTATATCACCCAACAACCCATCTTGGGAACTACATCTCCCAGCATGCTCACCTTTAAAAGGCTGAGACCCAGTAATACGTAGGTTAGCTGTGTCTGCTCTTAAAAAGGACAGCATTCTCTGCCACAGTTACTAATGGAATTACTATTGACTTGCCATTGAAAAGATTTACCTATTCAAAGTTATCAGTACAAATATACATTTTATAAAAAATAGCTTTGCAAAAAACAGACTCAAGGGAAGAGAAATGTGCATCATTACTTAAACGCAAATCATGGAGCATCCTAATTGTTTGTAGATTCTCACCAGAGACTTACTAGAAGGGGCAAAGACTTATGTACGGCTTATGAAGGTCTGCTTCTCAGCCTGAAGTGTAGATATCGGATTTCCACATGTAAACATGGTTGGATAAAGGGTACACCTCAGGGCATAGTTAATTTTCTTTCACTAAGGTCTGTAGTAAAATATAGACTGAAAACATTTCTTTCATTCTGTTTTAATAAGATATTTATTTTTAATTCAAATAAATCTTAACACAGCTTTGCTTAGATAAGAAAATTTAATCTTTTTCCCTTAATGAATTTTGTTGGTCATACTAGCAAACATTACTTAACCAAGAAATTGATTCTCTATAGTGAAATTGGGTCACAGTTAAACATATTTTTAGCATTTTTAATTTTCTGTCCCTGAATGGTATTCAAATATTGAGCTTTTCAAAGTATGCAGAGTGTGTATATATAATATGTAGGCAATACAGTCAAAAGATTACCTGTGTACTACATTGAGGAAGTATTAAAAAAAAAATCTAAAAATCTCTAGAAGCAAGCTCCCTGCTCCTTGACTGTCCACAGTACAGCTGAACTTCTAGCAGTCTTCTTCTTTCGTATGACATTTGAAAATCAACGCACTGGGATTAGAACTGAATCTTGAGATGTGTAAGCCTTTCTAATGCTTCTAGGGTAGCTAGGTAGATCCCCCTTTTGCCACCACTATTAGTGTGAAGTGAAGTCCATGATGTGTTGCATGGTATGTACCTCACCACAGTCACAATTAGGTGGTTCTTTGATCCATTTATGGAGGAGATATCCACACTTTCCATCAGGGCCGGCTCCAGGCACCAGGCACCCAAGCTGGTGCTTGGGGCGGCACCTGGAGGGGGGCGGCGCAGCGCTCCGGCCGCCGGGGAGCGCGGGGCCACAGCCGGGCTCGCCGCCCTCCCTCC